>NW_006913074.1:414291-423597 GCF_000271625.1 Coniophora puteana RWD-64-598 SS2
GTGCTCAGAACGACCTTAACGCCCGATTTTATGGCCCAGAACCGACCGAAGACTCTAGTGCCACTGACTCTTCTGTAGATCAATTCCATACCCTTATTCAGCAGCATATGCGCCTCTCAGATGAAGATGAGCTTGACGACGAGCCCATTCGCAATGTATCCATCATTGGGATGCAGATTCCGCTTCGAAACCTCTTCAACTTCGCCAACAAGAGCTGGTCCGATCTTTACAAGCAGTCAGCCCGCCAGAACTTCGAAGAAGAGATGTCCATGTATGAATTATTAGAATTAGACTCAATTCCTAAGCAAGACGAGTCGGGATCGGACGGTAACATTGAGATCTCACTAGATGATACTACTCAGGAGGTTCTATTACATACTTCATAGTTTTTCTACGGTACAGACGAACGATGTATGCTATCTATGTTAATTTGATCTACGAGCCCCTGACTTCCCCCGAGATCTCCGCGCGCATCCGGATCACCGGTCGCTCTCATAACCGAGACGCGACTACACGGTCATTTGTCGCCCATTGTCAAATTGACAAAAATAGAAAAGTAGCCGAGATGTGCCCGCAACCGTGCTGACCCGACGCGGGACAAGTATTGTCGGATCAGCGCAGCAATTTTCTGCGCCGGTCCAGCGTCGATACTTTGGCAACGATCCAGAGCCAAGCATCAGCAAAGATTCAGCACAAAGACACCATGGCTGACTCAGTGTCAACATCAGCGTCAATTCCTTGTCAATGCTATTGACTGATCCAGTGCAGATACTCGTGTGATTCAAGGCTGGGCTTGTCTACAAATCAACAAGGATCTGGGCACAACACACTTCAGGCTTGTACGCGGGTTTGAGCAGTGTCATTGACTGGGACAGTACAAAAATGCATTATAACAACCATGTATTATCTAGCAAGCGGGTAATGTATGACAGAAAGCATGTATGTATGAAGATTAAGAAAGCGAAATTTATGCGTCATCATGAGCATCACCGATAGTAGCAGGCTGGACCTCATGCTCAGCCTCGGGCTCATCTTCTTGATCACTGTCGACATCCTCGAGGTCGACGGTCTCGAAGTTGCGCTGTAAATCAGCCACATCTTCATCCGTGTAGTTCTCCATCTCCCGGATAGCTTCCCGAAGCTGTCGCTGCCATGCAGGGAGAGCTGCAAGGGTGGGCCGCCGCCTCGTTGGACGCAGTCGTATGTGTTCCTTGAGGGTCATTTCGAAAAAGCTTCGGACCATTGTTAGCGCAGGCTTTCCAGAAATCACAGTAGGGGACTTACGAACTGATAGCTTTGGCCTTGGCACGCCCGATGAGGTGGCTGTGATCATTTCGAACCTCGACCAGCAAGCCGTCGGTCCAGTCCCAGAAAAGCTTCTGCTCCTTCTCACCATTCTTGACGAGCTCCTGATAGTCCATGAGGTTGAGTTGCTATCAAAGGTGTGAGCCGTCTGGTTAAAGCAAAGAGATGTGGACTGACCAGCCAAGCAACTCGACCCCACATGGCTTCAGTGACTTGGACATTGGACGACTTGCCGAGAAGCATCCGAACGACGTCATATACCCCTTTCTTCTCGCGCCATGTCTTGAAGAGTTTTCGCTTCATTTCAGACCGAATGGACCCGAGGGTCCGGCTGATAGCCTTGGCAAAGTCAGAGGTTGTGATGAAGTCCTCAATGTCGACAGGGATGTGGTATCGGCGGGGATGAAGGCGGATGTGGTGCTGCTCAAAGACGTTAGACACATCTGAATTGACCATGGGTGATTTGAACGCACCAAACAGCGAGGAAGGAGCCCCTCCTTATAGCCCGAAACATCGCCATCCATGAGATAGCCAAACAAGTTAGCAACAATGTGGTCCTGTGACTTGGATGAGACTCTCGAGTTTACGATAGATATACACAATTGCCTTATATTCGCGGGACTTGAGGAAGGCTTGGCCGCGCTCAGCCAACCCCATAACCCTGTCACGAACCAGGTACGCATACAACTTCAGGGTGAGGTTATGCGTGGACAACTAGATGTATATCAGTAAATTAGCTTCAACTGACAGCTAGTTGATAGCTTACCGCACTGGCAACCATGACCTCATTGCGTGCCTCATCTGTCAAGTCAAGGTCGCTTGCGAGGGTCTGAGCATAATCAAGATGGGCTCGCTTTGACCGTGGTGTCCACGGCTCGGCAAGTTCTGCTTCTCTCGTGCGCTTGCGCAGCCGCATAGAGTGTATTGAAGGTGTCCCAACCACTGCTGGAGCAAAAATGAATACAACACCAGTGAAGAAAAGAAGGTGACTGACCGGGGCTCGCAAAGGCCACCGCAGGGATGACATGTGTAGATGGTGTTCCACGGAGTGGCCTGCCAGTGAGGGGTGTGCCCCGGTGCTGGCGTCCAGTTGCTGGGGTGCCGGAGACGGAAAAAGCCCGTGGAGTTGCTGGAACATTGACTCGTGCAGTTTGTGCCTTATGCTTGCAGTGAATCTCATCCATGAAGCCCATGCTGAGGAGAATAGAGGATAGAGCAGCACAGCTGTGGTGGTGGTGGAGCGAAGGAAAGGAACAAGAAGAAAAAACGAACACGCGCAATGTGGGAAGTCCGAACATTGTCCCATGCGGCCGCAACTGCACACCAACAACCAATAACTCCAACAAGTCCAATGTGTCGGGAATTGTCGGGCCGAGAGATGGTCCGACTTGCCATTGACTGTGGTCTTGAGCATGGCCTTGTTGCCAGATTCGGGCTTGTCCACCAAGATCCTGTCGGCGATCAACTTGTAAACAAGATGAGAACAAAGAAGTGAGCTGGGATAGAAGAAGGGACAGCAATGGTGGGCGAGCATCAGTGGGTGGAGATGGAGGAGGTCCATTGGCGACTCGTCTACACAAAGCATGAGAGGGTGGACAATCAGCAGAGAGCGGTCTGCCGTTGAGAGCATGGGCGGGTGCCAGAACGTGTTGCCAGAGCCGTGGAAGATGTTGCATGATGAGAAGCCTGATGAGAAGTCCATAGACAAGGAATGTGATATCAAAGAATAAGAATCATTGTATGAAGAATAAGAGACAGCAGATACAGGCGACAGAGGGTTGGAGTGAGGGTGATCTGAGCTGTCTTGAAGTGTACGTAGGACGCTCGTGTGTACGGTGGTGTTGATGGCGGGACTGGTATATGTTTGCAGTCTGGCAGAGTCAAAGGCTGAGGGAGATGTGGGTGCGGGTGCAGGTGCGGGTGCCATGCAAGCGAGAATCTGAAGGCAAGTCTGAGTTAACGCATGCAGCGAGCGCCAATTAATGGTATTACTCACCTGCTATCAACTGCATCACTCGTTCTTCAAAGCTCCATGCTCGTGCCCCGTTGTTAAGTCTCAGTACGCGCTCGCTTTGGGCTGCGTGTATCAGTTTGGTATTCTACCACGTTGCTGTCCAATACAACATTGCCATCCTGAGCATTATCAAACTCCTTAACTGGCCTTTGGCATTGTTGAGGGAGCTTCTTTGCATTGACGTCGGTTTTTGCTAGCAAGGCTGATGCTTGTACCTGCTTCCTGATGACTTCCATTTCATCAACGGATGGCGGAGACTGTTGGTTTCTTTTCAAAGTATAGTGAGAGATTTGATTACTGCAGTTGCAACATGTAGTACTCACTGCATGTAATGGTCTTGAAGCCTCTTGACGAGGTCAGGCTTGTTACCGCCAACTGATACCTTCTCGCGGCGACAGATCTCCTTCAAGACTTCCTTAGTTGCCTCCTCCCTGTAAAGTACGGAAATAATGCCATGAGATTGCGCCACGCCATCAGATTTGCAGACTCACCAAGACCCACTGCGCTTTGCCTTTTTCAAGGTCTTTGCTGCTGGTACGAGGCTTTCGAACACAGGGATAAAGCTGTTATCCTCTGAGGGACCCTTGGATCCAGTCACACCACTATCAGCTTCATGGACAGCTGCATCAGAACCTTGGAGTTCATCTGATGACGGCAACGAGGATCCATGACCAACAACCACACCTTCAACCACGTCAAAGAGTTCATCGTCGTTGTCCAGTGAAGCCAAGATGCCAGCAGGGCCGACATTACCATCAAATCGCTGGACAATGTTGTCGACTAGAAGCTTTTTCTTCTTTTCGAGCTGCTCCTTCTTCTTGCTGCGAATGCGTTCGGATGCCGCCAATTTAATGTCAGTTTCCTTTTGCTGAGGAATAAATCGATTAGCATGCTTCAGATGCAAAGGAAGTGCATCTCGGATAGTCTTGTAGTTGTGTAGTGAATACACGTTGATCACGAAATTGATGTCGTCAGCATGTTGAATGACAGACCGTGTTCGCATCGTGAGCTCGCGTTCTTGAGCAATGTGCTGAACACCACTTGCTTGGCATCCCACCGCATGGCAATCGTGCTGAATGTTTACTGATGAGAGAATGTCCTGCAGTCACATTTCCAATATATATCATAGAAGATCTGGAAACAAATGCCTTACTGAAGCGTTCAAAACAACGTAGGTTGATGATCTCTTAACAACAGGCGCGTGAAAAACTTCATGCAGTTGGTCTTGGAGTTCATAGAGCTGCACCGTAACGTGGACTTGGTTTGAATAAGTGTGTGAATATGCCGGGTGCGCAGCAGCAGGTGTTGGCGCGATGATTTCTACGATGGTTCCAAATGCCATTGGAGAGTAAGTGCCCTGTAAAAATACCAATGAACAAAGAAGAACTTGAAGCAAGCTTGAAGTCATTAGCTGCGAACGTGAAACGTACCCCTTCATATCGCACGATAGCATTTTCACCAACCCTGATAATATCTCTTGATATGGAAGTCACATCTCTGGCTTTGGAGACAAGGCTGGGGGTTCCTGCCGAGGAAACACTGAGTAGCTCTGACGGAGAAATCGAGTACTTGTAAGCCAACGTATCAGCTATGAGAGCTTCTGTGGAGGCTTTAACGTTGGTGCTATCTTTGTCTTGAGCGCGCCGATGAGTGGAATTGATTGATCCTGACTCAGAAATGTGGGTTAGTCAAGATTGCTTACAATACAATGGTGCGTACCTGGGACTCGAGGCATTGTGGAGGAAAGACCCAGCAATGCTGCATATTCACGATGTTCCTCAATAAATCTCAGAACATCGGGACTTGCATGTGCCCACCCTCCCTGGTGTCGCTTCCACCAGCCGCCAGTGACAATATGTCTCACGACATCCATGCCGGCAAAGCACCAAGCTATGTCCCGACTCGGAGCTTGGTGATTGCTGTGGATGGATGCCGCGCGAAACACAGCATTGTAAGATTCATATCGTTCAGTTGAGAAGAGAAGTGCAGGGCCAAATCGAAGTATATAGAATGGGAGGTGAACAAGAAAATGAAACTTCGGCTTTGATATCAGGATAGAAGGGCTGCACCGTGCTGTCAGCAAGAGAAAATCATCGATTGTTGAACTAAGCTCTTCCTGCAGATTATGATTGAGTTGGAATAGAAGGAGTTGGTATGACATGCTTACCATATATGTCTTGACATTGTCAATTTCTGTATGCCATAAGAGTACGACTAGACGCCCGATGACAATCCAAGCATCAAGTACATCTTTAGGGACAAGATCATAGACGAGAAAGGGCATAACTTGCGACAAAGACTTGAAATGCTTGCCGATAAGACCACCCTTGTACTGAACCATATACTCCGCTGAGATCTTGGGGATGTTGAGTCCGGATTCTTCAACTGAGTGTAAACGAGATTGAAACAGCGGGGTCTTCTCCTTATCCAAGAGAGCCATGGTCTGAGCCCAGAAGTATTTGACGACACCGAGAAGGATAGTATGGAGAATTTCTGTTGGTGTATCTTTATGAATATCTACTCCTGCTCCGCATAAACATCAGAAATAATGACCAAGGCTGCCAGGAATACGTACCGTCCATCTCAATCAATGGGTTAATCCCTCCTCTTGAGCTGCTCCGTGCCTTCTTGATCTCCTCTGTCAGGATTGCCTCAATCTCGTTTGGTGTGTAGGCAGCTTGGCCCGGCGAGGACTTGCGTAGGTTCTGGCCAAGCTTGATGACAGATTCAAGGATCGGCTGCGCAACCATGTCCTTGATGCCAGAAGTCCGTGACAATTCTGTGAGTTTCGTCGTTGCACCCGGCTCCTTGGCAGCATTGAACTGCGCACACAACTCCTGATAGGTTTCATAAGGGTCTCGAAGCTTCCCCTCCTGTAGACAAATTAGTACATGCAATATGTTAGATGATGCTATTCACCTTGAAAAACGAAGCGAATCCATCATCCGACCGCTTGTACTCCTGTGTCCCTCCACACATGCATGTACGACAGAAGAAATTTGAGTTCAACCCGGAGCAGCTGCAGAGCTCAGATTGCATCGGGTTGTCTCCAGCAAAGAGGAGTGGGTACACTTGAATCAGAACGTCTTGTCGAGTTTCGCAGTCAAAGGCCACAACAGGCTCTCGAAATGTTTCGCTATATCAGTCCTTTTGTTAGAATTGAATCCATGCGACAGGACTTCATGAAAATATCTCACTCAATCGAGTCACGAACCCCTTGCATAATTTCGAGGGGTGTAGCTGATGGAGACGTTGCTACATAGCGTACGTGGAACTCCTCCGTCAACTTTTCGCGAGGCAAAGCACCATTCGAAAGATAACAAGAGAAATGTTTATTCCACTGTTTTGATTGGTTGCCGGAAACGTCATCTATAAAAATAATGACCGGTATAGAGTACACCGATCGACCATCTGCCTTTTTTCGTAGCGGGTGTGGCATCTGTTCTTCGTAGTGTCGACAGGAATCTAGATTCATAGGATAAGCTGAGTTAAGAAGTATACTACAATAGCTTACATACCGATGAACAGTTGCTCCTGTGTGGTTTTCGCAAGGATATCTTCGATGTTTGCGATGAAAGTTGAGACTGGAACTACAAGAAGCTCCGGTAAAACAGCAAAGCGATTTCCCTAAACACGATGTAAGCTCTCGAAGAGTAGAGAAAGGATTGACCGTCTCACCTCTGACACTGACTTGGTAACTTCATGGCCCATGGCCCACATCTCTGCTCCTCCCTCCCGAGTGAACCAGCGCGTAGGCAAGAAGTACTCATCACCGGTACACGCAACAAGCTCGTTAACATAGTAAATACGGCCATTTGACCTGATCATTGGTGTCAACAAGTGATTAGGGATATCACGCAACATCTTCCGCCCGTGCCATACTTCACCCATCCTCTCGCCGGCATCTTCGGGGTAAAAGACCATGTCACGGCGCGTAATAGGATTGGCGATATCCTGTACACTGAGTGAGCTTGCGAAAGCTGCGGGGAAGCTATCAACCTGCCTTTGCGATTGACTCTCCAACGCTGTTGAGGTAAAATACATGGCCTCGTGATGACTCGTACTTTTGGGTTGGATCACCGACCTCATCTTGAAGCTCATCTTGGAACTTCGAGAGTGCCCACTGCGACGGAACCTTTGCACCCAATTCTTTCGCCCATGACAGTATCGCCTTCTGCTGCGCTTGTGAGAACCGTAGCCGGGGTGATTTGAAAAGAAGATCAGTCAAAAACATCTGTACAGGAGTAAGTAGCGAGTGAAGAACACAGGTCCACACTTACCGACTTATCCGGGTAAGGGAACCACTTTGATGTTGTCGACGTTGTGTGAAGGAATTGATTGAGGAGCCGATTGGCAGCCTCAGACTGCTCTTCTACTCAAAGTGGGATTAGGGAGTGTTGACATGGGTAAGAAGTCACAGAACCAACGACGTACCATTGTCATCAGCATCCTCACTGTGATCCATCGCTGGTTCGTCAAGATCTTGAAGCGGCACTTCTTCACCGTTGAAAGGTTTCGCGGTGGCCCTTGAAGCAGCTCGAAGAGCTGCAATAAGCGACTCCGCCATGGGACTAGACGGTTCAACCCCCGCTGAGAAGAGGATCTGGTCGCCATTGGTGTCTGTCCACTTGTCGAAACTGCCATAGTGTTGGTCACTGTCTTCTATAAAGGTCCCGGGATTGCCGTCGCGATCATCGTGGCTGTCATCATCTGCACGCATGAGTTACAGTAACTGAGTGTTCAAGTTGTCGAAGAAACTTACCTGCATCGATGCCCATCAATACCGGAGACTTGACCCGTGATGCACAAGAGGTTGAGGGCTTCGCAGCCTCCTTCATCGCGTTTGAACGTTCCACTCGTTTCAAATGCCTCGTTGAGATGGCGTGGTTCTTGACATTGTTGCTGGCGAACCAGCCGTAGTTGCAGACCTTGCAGAACGCGAGAGAGCCATTGTACTTGAAGTCTGCTCAAGTCAGGGGTGCTGTGGTGTGCTCAAGGGTTATAATCTTACGGCTACGCTGCTCCTGGCTTAGTGTTTTCTTCGGTTTCCACTGCTTTGACATGTCGGGACAAGGCTCGAGGGGGTCAGGGGGAGAGGGTACGTCAAAAACGTCTAAGTCCCGCTGGTCGTCGGGCCCGGGCAAAGTTTCCGTGGCTGGACCAGCATCGATTCTCCAAAGGGCCAAGCCTGGGCACTTGTCGTCAAGTGGGCAACGCGGCCGTCATGGATAACGACGCCAATTGCGCTCGGTGCCATGCCGGAGAGCGGGTGCAGCACCACGGCAGAATGTGCAAGGGAGAGAGCCAGGGCCGTCTACGTCGCTACGGAACAGAAATAGACATCAATCCAATTTAGGCATTGCTAAGGTACAACAAAACTTGTCCAGTGTCTACATGTTTACAAAGGACAAATGACCGTGTAGATGCGTCAGTCACGGTCAGAAAATGACCGACATCTAGTCATCGTGTCGGTCACCATCGGTCACTGACCGACGCGTGACTTGGCATTCACTGCCTTGCAAGGCACGGACTTGCCGTCCTTATCTCTGAGTAGATAGCATTCGACCTTGGGATGCCCGCCATGGCCATCACCAACAGAATACTGGAGATTGAACTTGGGGTGAAGAAAGTGGTCAGGATCTACCTGAAACCGGTAAGCTATCGAAGAATCACTGCTGTTGCCCGTCCCAGGGTACTCGATAACAGAACCTATAGGATAGTCAATCAGTGCATCAACATAAGTCTGCCTGTTAACACGATTAATCTTTGCAGTGCGTTCAGCTTGAGTGAAGAAATATGGAGTAGGGTGGTATGAAGAAATTGAAGCTGAAATCGGCGACCCTCGACGAGTAGAACGAGAGGCTGAAACTGAGCGTGTGGCAGGCATGGGTTCATATGGTGAGGTCAAATGCCATCGAAACAGTATGCAATTTATATGTTCTCCCCCAGACGCAGCGACAGCGAGCAGCCTAGAGATGCCCAAGCAG
>NW_006913075.1:0-4247 GCF_000271625.1 Coniophora puteana RWD-64-598 SS2
GTGTCTTGTGAATTTTGTCTCCCCTCAAAATGACACCTTGACATTTTGAGGGGGTGAAAGGTGTGTAAAAGTGTCCTCAAAATGTCATGACATCATTTTGAGGGCATTAAATACACACAAACTGTGTTTTGTGAATTTTGTCTCCCCCCAAAATGCCATCATGTCATTTTGAGGGAGTGAAAGGTGTGTAAGGGTGCCTTCAAAATGTCATCATGTTGTTTTGAGGGGTCAAAGGTGTGTAAAGGCACCCTCAAAATGTCATCATGTCATTTTGAGGGAGGTCATTGTGCCAAAATCACACAGATCCTGTGAAATTGTTCACCCACACCCTAATCTAACCCTAATACCCTTAGCTGTTTGCCTATAATATGCAGGATGAGGCCCTTGCATGCTTCTCTTTGCATGTGGCCGCGGCTGCACATCAAGAAAGCTGTGCTCAAGGGGCTGGGGCTGTGCATCAAGAAAGCTGTGCTGCAAGAAAGCTGTGTTGCAAGAAAGCTGTGCATCCCGATGTACTATTGGGATCGTTACAATACTGTTTTATAGGAACTTGGGCCGGCCGATGTGAGAGTGGGCATTGCCGGTCGAAGGGGTGTGGAAGGTGAGTGCAATACTCCAGCCTGCTTCTTGCGAGGAACTGACTTGCTCTTCGCGGTGCCGACAAGCTTTTGTATCCCCAGACTGAAGAGCGTGCCTTTGCCAGTGCGTGGCTTCTTCTTCTCTTCTTCGGCGGCACGCTTTGCAATCGTCGCCTTGCATTTATTCGACTTCTTGTGAATCTTTAGGTTCTCCTCGCCGCCGAAGCCAACGGTTACGATCTCGTGGCACTGTGGGCACTCAAGTGTAGAGTCTGTGTTCCACTAGAATCAGGTAAGCAACCTTCCGCATCAACACAACTGATATTCTGACCTTCTTTTCTGCAGTTTCACCTGCCATCGTCGTGCTAGACGTCCCCGTCGTGACGCTGCGAGCTCAGTGTCTCAGACAATTTGATATATTTGGCAATACCCCTATGGTAGTTACTATAATTGTACATGTACAAAAATGCTTCAAAAAAAAGTTAACGGCCTGACCTCAGACCCCCCCCTCCCTAACCCCTGTTCACCCGAGGTAATCCCGACTACCCCTTGCTGTTTACATACAAAGTATAAATCATATAGGCCCACCTGTACACTTATACAGTATATTATACAGTTGTAAACACATAAACTATTTACGTACACTATATGGTTGGAGCCCTATGTGCATTACAGCGGCCCATCTGTCAATATATCCTCCGCATCTGTGTCCAGTTGACTCTCAGTGACAGATAGCCTGACTTTCAACCAGGTGACCATCTGAGCATCTGGTAAGTCTGGCTATGGACCTCCCAGACACCGACTAAATTGCTGATAATTATATCCTGGAGCTATCTGGGTTGACAAAGATGATAGAACAGGTCCCATATTTTTCCTGTGCCTCAGCCTGGTGTTAGGACCATGTGCTCCTTGTACCCCTATGGCCAAAATACACAAAAAATTGCAGTGCTCACAAGCTCAAGCTTCAAGTGTCGCGTTTTTTCGTGTATTTTGGCCATATCTTGTTTATTTGAGCAGATATGTGCATGTAAATGCTATGGCCATGATGGTAATGTGTCAGAGCACCTGCCCATATCATTTCTAACCGCGGGAATAAACATCGGCTACATGCGGTATCTGCGGTATTTGCGGTATTTGCGGGTTTCCCACGCTATCTGTGCGATCTGCGCAACCTGCGCTATCTGCGCTATCTGCGGGTTCCCACGCTATCTGCGCTATCTGCGGGTTCCCACGGTCACTTGGTGGTCAATAACTTTGCAACATGCACAGTATGCAGTCATGTTGATGGAAAGTGATGATCTTTGGGTCAATTCTGGGGTTATTTGGGACGCTGAACACGATGGAGGGTGTCCCATATTTTTCCCATCCTCCAGTCTGGCAATATGACCATGTTCTCCTCATGGCCCCTTTTAATGGGTTACATCTTCATTAATTCAGGAGAGGAAGTGAGGAGCATATTTGATATGCTCTTTAGGGTTTTCTGTGTTCCTGCATCCATTGGTGCAGAAAATGGGGTTGTGGGAGGTGTGGTTGAGATAATATACCTAGTGTGTGATATCTATGGGAAAATCTCATAAACAGTTACTATATGATTTGAGAAGGTATAAGGATGATATTAGAGTGTATTCTGGGGTTATTTGAGACGCTGAACACGATGGAGAAGACACCATAATTTTCCTGTGCTCCTGTCAAGCAATAGGACCATGTGCTCCTCATACCCCCCTCCAACTGGGTGCTGCTCCATTAATTCAGGGACTGAAGTGATGAGCACGTGTGATGTAGTCCCTGGTGTTTTCAGACATTCCCAATTGACTTATGCAGCTGCTGGTACCATGGGAAGTATGGCTGAAATGATATACCTATTGCCCACAGTACCTGCAGGCAGATCCTATTTGCTGTCACTATGGAGTATGGTGAGGGTGATGAGTGATATTAGGGTGCTTTCTGGGGTTATTTTGGCCGGTGAAGACGATGGAGTAGGTCCCATATTTTGTATGTGCCCCAGTCTGGCATGAGGACCATGTACTCCTTGTACCCCCCCTTCAACTTGGCAGTGCCCCATTAATTCAGGGGCTGAGCCTGGGGACGTGTGCAATGCTTTCCCTGGGGTTTTGAAGGTGTGTGAATGCATTGGTGCACTTACTGCCTCTGTGGGGAGTATGGGCACAATGATACACCTAGTGTGCATGGTCCCTGTGGGCATATCCCATTCACTGCTACTATGGAGTTTCGTGAGGGTGATGAGTAATGTTAGGGCATGTTCTGGGGTTATTTGGGCCGCTAAAGACGATAGAACAGGTCCCAAAATTTTCCTGTGCCTCAGCCTGGTGTTAGGACCATGTGCTCCTCGTACCCCCCCTCAAAGTTAGTGCTGCCACATTAATTCAGGGGCTGAGCATAGGGACATGTGTGATGCTCTCCCTAGGGTTCTCAAGGCGTCTTAATCCATTGGTGCACTCCCTGCATCCATGGGAGGGATGGTTGAAATCATACACTCAATGTGCATGGTCCCTGTGGGCAGATCCCATTCACTGTTACTATAGAGTTTGGGCAGGTAAAGAGGTGGTGTGGGGGTGTATCCTGGGGTTATTTGGGCCGCTGAAAACGATGGGACAGGTCCCATAATTTTCCTGTGCTTCAGCCCAGCGCTAGGACCATGTGCTCCTTGTACTCCCCCCCCAACTTGGCGCTGCCACATTAATTCAGGGAGGGCCAGGAAAAATCGGGGAAGAGTGTTCCCTGGGGTTATCAAGGTCTGTGAATCCATTGGTGATCTCCCCAAGATGATGGGAGAACAAGTGGAGAAGATGTGTGCTGCCCTCCCGGCTCCAATTACGCAACTTGGGGAGGGTGTAGCTCGAAAACGGAACCGCCGATTTCCTTCAAACTTGGGCATTGGGGTACACCCATAGGGTACTATAAGACCCCCAAGTTTCAGAATTTTTGGACATGCCCGACTTTCAATAATATATCAAAATATGGGTATAGTGTATCCCTAACCAAGGCTCACCCTAAGGGGCCACCTTTTGGGCAGTAAGATGTCATGATGACATTTTGGGGGCATTAAACACACACAAACTGTGTTTTGTGAATTTTGTCTCCCCCCAAAATGACATTGTGTCATTTTGGGGGAGGTCATTGTGCCAAAATCACACAGATCCTGTGAAATTGTTCACCCACACCCTAATCTAACCCTAATACCCTTAGCTGTTTGCCTATAATCAGTAATTGCATGTCCTAACATTACGCTGTCAGGTGTTTGAGCACTGTGAGGTTCAAGTTACGAGCATGATTGATGCATTCCCTGGAGATATCAGGGCCTCTGAAGACAACGGCGCTGCATTTGTGGTTGTGGGAGGTACAATCGAAATAGTATCCCTAGTATATGTGGTATCCATAGGCTGATCCTATTCATGGGTACTATGGAGTTAGGGGAGGGTGAAGGACAATATGAGGGTGTTATTAGTAGGTATTAGGGTGGATATGGATGGTGGAGAAGGTCCCATATTTTTCCCGTACCCCAGTCTGGTGTCAGGACGATGTGCTCCTCATACCCCCCTCCAACTTGGTGCTGCACTATTAAACCAGGGATTGAAATCACAAGCATGTGTGATGTGCTCCATGGGGTTTGAAGTTGTTCTAATTGATTTGTGCAGCTGCTGTGTCCAT
>NW_006913075.1:7305-11047 GCF_000271625.1 Coniophora puteana RWD-64-598 SS2
GACCAGCAAGGATGAAACGAGTGAAGACGTCCTCATCCTCGTTCAGGAGTTGCGCAGATCGCGTCACGGCTCCATAAAGGCTGTAGGAGACAGGACGGATGGTACGGTCGTCGGGATAGGGACGCATAGTTGTCGAAGTATCAGTGGGTGGTGAACGTTTAAAGTGGTGAATGTCCGCCGTCGAACTATGCTCAGCCTTTATATTATCCTCTAGTCAGATCCCTTCGTATTGAGCACGGTGCGTGAACTCCTCAGATTTCTGCACCTTCATTCATTCACTTGCGACCCTATGCACATGTGGGCGTCCCGGACGGCCACGCTGCACAGGCTCCACTCGGATTCCCGTACCGAGAGTCCATGACTTTGATGCAGGCCTGTGGAGTTGACTCATGTTTTCAATACCTCAACTTACAACGTGGCCGTCCAGGACGCCCATGGTGGGGCACACTCCACCCAGGTATGTGTTCTGATTGGTGAGTTCACAGGTGGCCTTCTGGGACGGCCACGGTGCGACAGCACCCTACTACACAGCCACCCGCGTGCCCTCACCACACGTGGCCGTCCGGGACGGCCACCCGGCACACACGCTCCCAAACACCTGTGCCGAGCATCCGCGCCGCTCTGTTCACACGCGGCCCTCCGGGACGGCCATTCAGCATGTCACATATACAACCATTTCACTCCACCACATGCATGATTGTCGTCACCACTAAGACATGCATCACGCACATGTAGACGGCTGTGTCATTGACCTTCAACTGCACAGTGCCTCATTTACAATGAGGCGCTGCGCAGTTCAGTCAATGACATAGCCATCTACATGTGTCCAGCTGCATGTCTTTGTGTTTACGCCAATCATGCAAGGGATGTGACTGCTCTGGTCAAGTCTTCGGATTATCGGAGCGAGGGTCAGCCCAAAATGGGGCGAGGGTCAGCCTGTAGCCGAGTGAGGGTCAGTCCATAGCAGGGCAGGGTCACTCTATAGTAAGGCGAGGGTCAGCCCGGAGTGGCGCGAGGGTCAGCCCGGAGTGGCGCGAGGGTCAGTGCCCTGGGTCAGCACCCTCAGCGCTGTGGGTCAGCACCCTGGGTCAGCGCCGCGGGTCAGCACCCTCTGTGCTGTGGGTCAGAGGCGTGGGAAAGCGCCAGCTCTGACCCTAGGACGGGCCTCGACTGACCCTAATATCCACTCATAACCCGCCATTGACTGGCAAATGACTGGCAAATGATTAGCCATTGATTGGCCATTGACCTGGCATTGACCGGCATATGATTAGTCATTGCCGGGTCATTGTCTGGTTTCTGACCATCATGGGCCAGACTTTGATTGTTGCCATCCAATTGCGGAGTTTATCCGCATTTATGTTAACTCCATTTTATTTAAAATAAACAGATGAGCAATGACATGCTGACAGCCGTGAGAAACTACGATTTAAGATAACTGTCAAAACTGCGTGTCCCACCTTTACCATAACCTGTCAAATGTTATTTAAAATACAATGTGTATCCATACCCGGATAAATCCGGGCAAGTTATGATAAAGTTATTTTAACTAACCGGGCCAGTTATTTAAAGTAAATGGGCACAAGTTATGGTGAAATTTTTGTAGTGAGAGGTAAGGGATAAGGAGCTGGCTGGTTATCCTTGGTCACTTTCCCAGGGGGGTATGGTTTTTTTTCACACGGGGGTATGGTTTTTGCTGAGGGGTATGGTTTTTTGTTCTCACGGGGTATGGGGTATGGTTCCCACGGGGGTATGGGGTATGGTTTTTGGTATCACTTTGGGGCAAAGTGATAGGCGAAATACTGTTAAAGGGCTGGCCGTGTAACCAATTAAAAGGGGCCATGAAGAGAACATGGTCATATTGACAGACTGGAGGATGGGAAAAATGGGACCTCCTCTATCATGTTCAGCGTCCCAAATAACCCCAGAATTGACCCAAAGATCATCACTTTCCATCAACATGACTGCATACTGTGCATGTTGCAAAGTTATTGACCACCAAGTGACCGTGGGAACTCGCAGATAGCGCAGATAGCGCAGACCGCGCAGATAGCGTGGGAAACCCGCAAGTACCGCAAATACCGCAAATACCGCATGTAGCCGATGTTTATTCCCGCGGTTAGAAATGATATGGGCGGGTGCTCTGACGCATTACCATCATGGCCATAGCATTTGCACGCACATATCTGCTCAAATAAACAAGATATGGGCAAAATACACGAAAAAACGCGACACTTGAGCTTGTGAGCACTGCGATTTTTTGTGTATTTTGGCCATATCTTTTTTATTTGAGTAGATCTTTGCACAGGAAAGCTATGGCTGTGATGGTAATGCGTCAGAGCACCCGCCCATATCATTTCTAACCGCGGGAATAAACATCGGCTACATGCGGTATTTGCGGTATTTGCGGTATTTGCGGTATTTGCGGGTTTCCCACGCTATCTGCGGGATCTGCGCGATCTGCGGGATCTGCGCTATCTGCGGGTTCCCACGCTATCTGCGCAACCTGCGAGTTCCCACGGTCACTTGGTGGTCAATAACTTTGCAACATGCACAGTATGCAGTCATGTTGATGGAAAGTGATGATCTTTGGGTCAATTCTGGGGTTATTTGGGACGCTGAACACGATAGAGGAGGTCCCATATTTTTCCCATCCTCCAGTCTGTCAATATGACCATGTTCTCTTCATGGCCCCTTTTAATTGGTTACATCTTCATTAATTCAGGAGAGAAAGTGAGGAGCACATTTGATATGCTCACTAGGGTTTTCTGTGTTCCTGAATCCATTGGTGCAGAAAATGGGGTTGTGGGAAGTGTGGTTGAGATAATATACCTAGTGTGTGATATCTATGGGAAAATCTCATAAACAGTTACTATATTATTTGAGAAGGTATAAGGATGATATTAGAGTGTATTCTGGGGTTATTTGAGACGCTGAACACGATGGAGAAGACACCATAATTTTCCTGTGCTCTTGTCAAGCAATAGGATCATGTGCTCCTCATACCCCTCTCCAACTGGGTGCTGCTCCATTAATTCAGGGACTGAAGTGATGAGCATGTGTGATGTAGTTCCTGGTGTTTTAAGCCTTTCCCAATTGAATTATGCAGCCGCTGGTACCATGGGAAGTATGGTTGAAATGATATACCTATTGCCCACAGTACCTGCAGGCAGATCCTATTTGCTGTCACTATGGAGTTTGGTGGGGGTGATGAGTAATGTTAGGATGCTTTCTGGGGTTATTTGGGCCGCTGGAGACAATGGAGTAGGTCCCATATTTCTCCTGTGCCCCAGTCTGGCATGAGGACCATGTGCTCCTCATACCCCCCCCTCCAACTTGGCAGTGCCCCATTAATTCAGGGACTGAGCCTGGGGATGTGTGCAATGCTTTCCCTGGGAGTTTGAAGTTGTTCTAATTGATTTGTGCAGCTGCTGTGTCCATGGGACGTATGGTTGAAATGACATACCTAGCGTGCACAGTACCTGCAGGCAGATCCCATTCATTGTGACTATGGAGTTTGGGGAGGGAAAGTGGTAATATGGGGGTGTATCCTGGGCCTATTTGGGTTTCCAAAGACTATGGAGAAGGTCCCATAATTTTCCTGTGCCCCAGTCTGGTGCGAGGACCATGTGCTCCTCGTACCCCCCTCGAGCTTGGTGCTACCCCATTAATTCAGGGGCTGAGCCTAGGGACATGTACAATGCTCTACTTGGGGTTTTCAAGGTGTGTCAATCCATTGGTG
>NW_006913075.1:11738-194419 GCF_000271625.1 Coniophora puteana RWD-64-598 SS2
CTTGGTGCTACCCCATTAATTCAGGGGCTGAGCCTAGGGACATGTACAATGCTCTACTTGGGGTTTTCAAGGTGTGTCAATCCATTGGTGCACTCCCTGCATCCATGGGAGGGATGGTTGAAATCATACACCCAGTGTGCATGGTCCCTGTGGGCAGATCACATTCACTGTTACTATAGAGTTTGGGCTGGTAAAGAGGTGGTGTGGGGGTGTATCCTGGGGTTATTTGGGTCGCTAAAAACGATGAGACAGGTCCCATAATTTTCCTGTGACTCATTCCGGTGTTAGGACCATGTGCTCCTCGTACTCCCCCTCCAACTTGGCGCTGCCACATTAATTCAGGGAGGGCCAGGAAAAATCGGGGAAGAGTGTTCCCTGGGGTTATCAAGGTCTGTGAATCCATTGGTGATCTCTGCAAGACAATAGGAGAACAAGTGGAGAAGATGTGTGCTGCCCTCCCGGCTCCAATTACGCAACTTGGGGAGGGTGTAGCTCAAAAACGGAACCGCCGATTTCCTTCAAACTTGGGCATTGGGGTACACCCATAGGGTACTATAAGACCCCCAAGTTTCAGAATTTTTGGACATGCCCGACTTTCAATAATATATCAAAATATGGGTATAGTGATGTGAGTGGGGGAGGAAGGGACGTGAGGGAGGAGGGCGCGGGCGCGGGAGCAGGCGGCAAAGGGGATAGAGGGAATGCCGCTGATTGGTCCCGAGGGAGGGCACGGGAGTTCCTATTCTTAGCCCCGAGGGCGGGATATGCGGGGAGGGAGCGGGACCCTGACGGCATCAGTGACGTCAGCTTTGATTAGCACGTTATCGACGACATTATCATAATCTAATCTCATCTAGGGACTTATATCACGAATGGGAGACAAGGGGAGGAGGTAATACATATATGGTAGTATCTCCGCCGCGAAACGCCGCAACCAGAGGGTGCAACACAGGGTGCTCGGCTAAGCCGTCAAGACGCTACCTTAGCCTCGCACGCTTAAGGTCTGCCCCATGCTACATTAGGCTCTTTTCCCGTGTCACCCAGGTGTACTAACTCAACCTTCAACTAACACCTGGTGAGTCTGCACTGTCATAGACTTCTATGCTATACTCGTGTTCGATCTTCGACATGATTGGCCATCGTGTCAGGGTGTCACATTCCTCATGAATTACGATCGGATATTTGACAAATTTCCCACGCTTACCAAGCGCGCGCGCCGAACATGGTAATCATTCTGAGCTACCACTATGGCATTTACATGGCCACGGCACATTCACGCTTCTGCATAGGCATGTGCCTGTGTCAAATAAATGGATATAATATCCTGCAAAAAGCAATTGGGCCCAGCCGGGAATTGAACCCGGGACCACTCACAAATTTTCATACCAAGGTATGAGGGACTTACCCGAAGCGAGTATCATACTACTAGACCACTGGGCCGGTGAATATCCCGCTCTCCATATCGAATACGAATAACGTCTCACTTGTTCACCAAGTGGTGAACGAGAAAATAGCACGATATAATATATAATATACTACACGCTCTACAGGTACTCAGCAAATGATGCAATCCTCCTTGAAGCTCAAGTTGTACATTGTCTTGTCGACAGTCTTCTCGATTTTCTTCCAATCCGAGCGTCGCTGGATGAACTCGTAGATATCCTGTACACGAGCACGAATCAGCAGACACAACACGGGGGCTACAACACGAAGCTCGACGTACCTCTGGTCGGTAAGCACCCCCGTAGCGCGTGACGTCGCGCACGATCTGAGCGAGGTCCTTCGCATCCTGCACCACGAAAACATGGCCGAGCATCTTGAGGTTCGAGAAATCCGCCGTTACGGACGGCACCTTCAAACGTACGTGAGTATCTTGCAGCAACCGTGAAGAGGACATGTTATATGCCTCACCCGAAGTGTCGACACAAACGTGTAGTAGGTGTTCAGGTCCGCGATCACCTGGAAGCCCCCGTTGAGCGAAATGATCTGACGTTTGATGTGCTTTTCCAGAATCCTGCGGAACAATCACGCTCGCGTTCGCTCGAATCAATCAAGAAGGAACCAGTCAACGCACGCAAGCAAGCGGATGCCGACCTCCTGGTAGAACACCTCGAGGACCTCCTTGCTCGTGCTGCCTTTGAGCAGCTTGCAATGCATCTCGAGACAGCGGATAGCCTCTTGGCACCCGTGCGTCGGGCCGAGGTCGAGCGGCATGTCCTCAGGAGGGTAGTATTCGCGAGGCTTTGTGAGCGTGAGGATGATATGTTCAACCTATCCCGATAGCAACGTGAAGATCTACACACATATGGAAAGAACGATCACGAATGAACGTACCTGGTTCATGAGCACCTGCGTACCGGCATTGAGTCCGGCGGCGACGCAGTCATCGAGAATATTCTCGAATCGCTTCTTCTCGCGTACAACGACGTTGAGGAAGTCTGTCCGATCGATATGTGGTGCCTTCGATATCACCAGGTGAGCAAGGGAACGAGAGTGGCGAGGATAACAGTGCGCACCATCTCCTTGTCGAAATACACCTGCACCATCGACTGTATCATGTCGCCAATATGCACCAGCTCAAAGAACTGCAGCAGCGGCGCAACACTCGTCGTATCCCCGTGCTCCCCTGGCTTATACGACATCATCTGGTCCTCCGCGCTGTCCTCGACTCGACTCAGCCACCCCTCTCGCACAGCTTGAAAACGAAAAGAAGAGCACGTACGTCTTGAACCCCGGCGCAATATGCCGGTCCGCCATCGCACCTAGCAAGACCACGAACGCCTCCTCGACCGCCTCGCGCACGCGCAGGCCGTAGTGCCCTGGGTATCCGCCGAACGTCTCCATCCGCTTGAGCGCCTCGCGGTCGGCCTGGATGAGCTCCAGCGCGACGTCGAGCGAAAGGAGAAGGTCGAGGCTCGCGAGCTGCTTTCCCGCTGTCGCACGCGCGGCCGAAGTCGCACCTGTTGTACCGATGGTATTAACTGTGGCCGACGAGCCGTTCGACGTCGCCGACTTGGCTGAGGTGGAGGTCGCGGCGGTGGCAGTTGTGGCTGCGGAGGCGGAAGAGGCGATGGTGTTGGCAGAGTGGGTCGTCGCGATAGTCGACGTGGAGTACCGTTGCTTCGCAGGGGCTTTAGCCTCGTCAGTTCGGAAACTACTAACAGTAGAAGTGCGACGTACCTCTCTCCTCCTCGTCCGCCCACGCATTTTCCTCGAACCCATTCACAAAGCCTCCCTTCTCTGGCTCGTCCTCTGGCTCATCTTCCCCCACCTCGAACGCCATCCCATCCATCTCCTCCTTATACTCGTGATACCCCTCCCTCCCCGTCCCCGGCGCCTTCCCATGATTTGTACCACCGACCCATCGCTGCGGGTTAAGCATCGAGATGCCCTGCACGGCCGCATTCCCGCCTGTCGTAAGCACCTGCCCAACCGTGCGCGGCACGATTGTCACGGGCAACAGCAGTGCGTCTGTGAAGGACGCGAGGAACGTGCGTTTCATCGCCGCCGGGTTGTGCGATGCGAGAAAGCGCGTTTGAGATGGGTCGCCACCCGACGACGCGGCGGAAGAAGCAAGAGAGCCGTTCGGGTAAGATGTCGAGGGTATCTTCTATGGGGATGTTAGAATTGAGCGAAGGGAAAAACAGAAGCACATACTGCCTTGTTGTCCCAGGCTCGACAGATGATGGTGAAGGCCTGCTTGAGAGACTCGACTTCTTCGTCGAGGTATTCGTCCATATTGGATTCAAACATACGATAACTGTGGTCAACGAGTCAAGTGCAATAAGCACACTTGCGAGATGATAACTTACACGACATCCTCCGCTCTCGTCCGCTCTATCCCTATATCTTTTCCAACCTCGACTATCGAGTCTGCGAGTCGTAGCGCCTCGCCAAAGGCTGCCGCTGTGGCCTGGAGGAAGATCTCGTTGGAGACTGCGCGTGCTTTGGTGAGTAATGGCGAGATGTATTCGCCAATCTAGGCACGAAGCATCGCGTGTCAGCGTTGTCCAAGACGCATGCGTTAATGGGTGACCCACCACCTCAACGGCAACCCTATCGGCAAAAGAAATCAGAACGTCCGCAGCTGGCGGAAACACGCGTACGGCGACTGATCCCTCCTCCTCGAAATCCTTGAGGATATCGGCAATGAACGCGTCCATAGGGTTGAAGTCGAGCAATCCCTGAGCACTGACGTGCGATCAGCCGGTAGCACAACGCGAATAATAGTAGAAAGACACACACTTCATGTTCGCGAGCGGATCATAGCGCCCTTCCTGCGTCTGATAGAACACCTCCCTCTTCTCTGCCCATACTCTCCCGAGTTCCCAATCTCCTCTTCCCGTGCCAACGGCGGTGAACAGCTCCCAACTAGCGGACGCTGATTCTTTCATCTTTGGCTCGCTGCGTTCCGCAGGCGACGATGAATCTGCGCTGTCGAATGCGGTGAGGAGGGTGATGTCGAATCGGTCGATAGCGGATCTCAGTGAGGCGAGGAGGACATCCCATTGGCGAACGGGCTTGACGCGAGGAGAGAGGAAGAGGGCGAGTATGTGTAGGACTTTGGCCTGCGAAGCGAGGGTGAGGGGGGCATCGGCGACTGGGTCCGAGGTGGTGAGGATGGCGCAGATGGCGGGAAGGATGGATTGCGGCGGGACGGCGAGAGCAGAGAGGAGACGACGGAGGAGGGTGTGCGCGCGCGTGTACTGGGAGCGGAAAGTTTGCTTGGGCGGTGTGCTTTCTGGCTGCCCGAATCCGCCATTGGTGGTGGGCGTAGGAATAGACGATGCAGT
Source organism: Coniophora puteana RWD-64-598 SS2 (assembly GCF_000271625.1). Taxonomy (NCBI): domain Eukaryota; kingdom Fungi; phylum Basidiomycota; class Agaricomycetes; order Boletales; family Coniophoraceae; genus Coniophora; species Coniophora puteana. Next base: position 16,532 of record NW_006913075.1, read on the forward strand.
GAAGTTGGAGACAAAATCGCCAAATGTATCCTTCTTGACGGGAGATGCGATGGGTGCAGCGGCAAAGTCGCCAAAGTCGTCTTCGAGCGCTTCTGCGACGACCAGCGTCGGTGGTGGCTCGCTGTTCTTGGTCCTGGCGTCACTCTGGAGGCGGCGCTCGATGTCATCGAGGGTGTGCGAGAGGCCATTAGGGTCGGTGTCTGTTCCGAGGCCTAAAGCTTTCCACCTCTTTTCCCATATCGATTCATCCCTTGTGAGAGCAGCACACGCACGAGAGACGCGTGCATATGCGGGTATGTCTGGGATTGCTGCATGGGAGAGGACGAGGAGGTGGAGGTCTGTTGGGAGGCGTCCGATGTGGATTGGGCGAGCTGCGGGTGCCTGTTTGCTGCCGCTCGCCTTTGTGTTCTTGTCTCCATAGAGTCGAACTGGTTCCAGGAGAGTAAACGAATCCATCTATCGCATCGTCTAACAAAACAAAAACAAAGGAGAGTCTCCGAGAAATGTGTGGTGGACAGATGGAAAGTTGATGGATGACATATCCCGGCACGGTCATCCCGGCGGTACCCCCGATGAGGAAACCTGTTCAGTTCGTCTCGACCAACTTCAACTTTTGTTTTCTTCTCCACTTTTCGCTGTCCCTGCCATGGTCGCCGTTGCAACACCCAACGTACAGCGTTCGATAGCACCAGAACCAGCAGAGCACAGGCGTAGAAAGCAGACAATTGAGCGGGCAAAGGCAAACCACGTACGTCACGATCATTCTGTCTCACTGTCCCCAGACTCACTTTCTCTTCTTGACTGCTTGTCTGCTGCGACCTTGCCAATCGTCGCATGTATGCCATGAAACGTCTGCAATCTATGCTCCTGGAAACAACAGCTGTCGAGACAACTGCAGATGCGACTGCAGTACGCCAAGCTCAAAGTTGAACATGGCTGGGTGTGTCCACCCCCTGATCCTTTACGCCTCCTGCATGCTTATGAGTCTACCCTTGATAGCAACGTCAAAACCTGACCGAAGTCGAGAATCTCTACTTCCACCACTCTGGTCGCATAGGACGTCCCGCTGCTCCCCCGCCAAAAGTCGTCACCATTCCCCCTGCGGATCAGCCAATGCTCCCATCCGCCTTTAACTTCACCTCGGACCAGTTTCCAACGACCTCCTCTCACCTCAAGTCACCCACACCACCAGTCGCTCAACCTCCCATATCCTCCGACTCTGCTCGCACACCTACTCCTCAGGCGGCCGTGCAGCCCAGCTCTCAGAACCAGCCCCCTGACCACTCCTCTCGTCGCTCTGGCTCTCCGTCCCAGTCGATCACGGACTTGCGTACTCCCACTCCACCCATGACAACCTCGAACCTCCAGTCGCAACCGTCCGTATCCAAACTTCCGTCTACATCCTTACCGCCGTCAGCATATCAGCCCGCACCTTCAACAGGACAAAGCGTCGGTAGTGGAAATGGCTCCCCAAACCTCACATACGACTCCTTTTGGTCCTCGCACTCCCTCTCCAACATGGCCCTCACCTACCGCATGCGCACGACCACCAACTCATCATCCGGTGCGCCGGCCCCTTCTTCACCGCACGGATCTGCCTCGTCTCTTCATGCCCCTGTGGCTACGACTAACACGGGAGTCAGCACTCCAAACACGAACGGAAACTCGACGCTCCCTCCGAGCATGGGCGCTTATGGTGCACTCCCAGTCGCTCAGCACGCCCAGTTGTACGCTGCGAACGCGGGCATGATGGGCATGCCGGGTATGACGGGATACGCACCCGCAGCTGTCGGTGTGCAGTCGTCTACCGGGCCATCCGCGTCTTGAGCGTTCTGTGGAACACACGTCCGGTCTCTCCTTTTCAATCACTTCTATACTCGCTCATCCTCCGTCTCTTCCTGCATAATCGTCCGCATACTGTACATCCTCCCCATTTAACTATGATCGCTCTTCATTGGCTTGCTGGATCCAACCCCTTGGTTCGTTGTTTGCTTGCTTCCTCGATTTGCTTATCTCTTCACGCTCGTACGAGCCTACCTTGCTCTCTGTCACGCCCGTCCGCCCATAACATACTACATGTGCTTGCATACATTATCGTCTCTGTTTTCAATCAATAGTGCGCCATCTCCGTCCGCGTCCGCAGTTTGTTTACCTACATTTTGTTTATTGCGTGGGTCGAAGATTGTCTGTTCGAATGTAAATCCACCAGGTAGAGGAGTATTGGAATTGATGCAGCAGGGCATCTTGCGCTGTAATCTCGAATTCAAGCCTCATCCCACCAAATGCCATACGAGTACCTACCGCTTTGAAACGGACACTTTGAAGCTCCCCAGTCTAACATAGCTCACGCAACCACAGCAGGCCAATCGAGATACTGATGTTGAAAGAGGTAACTAGCTTTGGTTCCCAGACACACTTTAACGTGACCCCATCGACGAATGATTGCGCGCGAACAACACGTAAGATCCACTACACATCAGCTCTTCTCCATGTCCCCCATCAATTCCTCCATTGCCTCCTCATCCGCGCGCCTCTGGAGCCCGTCCAAGAACACTTGCAGCGCCTCGCCCTCCAAGAACGAGCTCAGGTTCATAATCGACAGCCCGATCCGATGGTCGGTAACTCGTTCCTGGAGCAAAGTGAGCTCAACGTCGAACCACGCAAACGAAAAGAACGCACCTGAGCGTAGTTGTACGTGCGAATCTTCTCGCTCCGGTCGACTGTGCGCACGAGCGAGCGGCGGGCCGCTCGGCGGTCTGCAATGTCGCGTGTTATTTTCTGGTCGAGGAGACGAGAGCGGAGGACTTGGAATGCGCGGCGTCGGTTCTGCGCAAATGAGCATGCTGAGACAAGAGAGACGATGTATGTCTACCTGATGTTGGCTGCGCTCGTCCTGCATGGATACGGTTATGCCCGTCGGGACGTGAGTCAGTCGAACGGCGGATTCCGTTTTATTGACGTGCTTTAGAGAATGTCAGGACACAACCCAAGTGAGCTGGAAGAACAACGTACCTGGCCGCCAGCACCGCGAGCTCGCATGACTTCGACCCTGACGTCGTCCATCGAGAAGAGCTCATCTTCGCCATGAGACGCGTCTTCTTCAACGAGCGGCAGGACCTAGCATCAGTAAATTAGCAAGCACCGAGCGCGAGAACAAAACACCCACCAGACACGCAACTGTGCTGGTGTGCACCCGTCCATTACTCTCCGTCGCAGGCACCCGCTGCACACGATGCACCCCGCTCTCCCACCTCAGCGCGTCGTACGCGCCCGCGCCTCTCACCTCCAACGTGACCTCCTTCACCCCGCCCGTGTCCGTCATGCTCCCCGCGCCGAGCACCGCCGTCTGCCACTTACGTCCCACCGACCCCGCAAAGCGCGCATATACACGCAGCAGGTCGGCCGCGAAGAGCGCGGCCTCGTCTCCGCCGACGCCGGGTTTGAGCTCGAGCAGGGCACCGAGGTGTGCTGTTCTGGAGCGCGGGAGGACGAGGGACGGGAAGCGGGTCGAGATGTGATTTGAGAGTGTTTCGGTGAGCGAGGCGGCTTCTTCGGCGGCGAGGGCGCGCATGGATGGGTCCGAGTCCGAGAGGAGGGGGATGGTCTCGCGGAGGGCCTACTAAGAGCATAGCTTGTGAGATAAACCGCATATAGTGACACCTGGATACGAGAACTGACGGCTCGGGCGCTGGCGTATTCGCTCCAGGCTTCGCAGAGGGGCTCGAGCTCTTTGGCTTGCTTCAACCGGGCAATGTCGTCTGGCGAGGACATGTCTTCTGACATCTGTCATGGTGTCATGACGCGCTGTCTCGTAGATATGTTGAAACATTACCTTTGAAAGTAGTTCGTCCCTCAGCGCGACGCGTTTCTCTACTGCGCGCAAGATGCGCGCTCCATCCTTCTCTACAGTCTCGAGCGCCGCTGCACCTGTTGGAGCTCTCGAGGCCTGAGCGTTCTTTGCGTATGATACGGAGAAGAGTCTACGGTTCCCAGGTGATAGTTGCAGGCGTGGTGGTGGACGCGGTGAACTATGTCGTGGAGGACGCGGGCGGACGTGACGGAGGAGGCGGAACATGGCAAAAGACCTCCGTGTTCCGACACCGACGCGCCGATGTCAACGTTGCTCAGGGGTTTTCGCTCATTTGCCCACCTACCACTACCAACTTCCGCTCTGCTTTTTCTCCGCGTGCACTCATCTCCTTCATGACATAGGTGGCGTATGTTTATGCGGACTATATCATGCTTAAGTTCCGGACTTACACTGTACGTTCACAAGACACCAATGGGAACTAACGCCTATAGACATGCCAGGCTACAATCTCCACGATTCGCCAGGCATAGTATCCAATCAAGCTATATTTACGACAACCTACTCCTTCGGTAAAAACTTGCCAGGTAAATACACCTCCTCATCCACGTCCTCGTGCGCAATCTGTACGTGCACCCGCGGCGTATCCGCAAACACCTTCAGCTTCTTGATCGTGTCCCTCGTCACATCGGGCTCAACGTGCATACAGAACACGTCCCCCTTGCCGTCGTCGTGGTACGCAAAGTCCTTTTCGAGGTGCAAGATGCACTTGTGGTGAGCTGCGTCGCCCGCAAGAAGAATCCACGAGCCGTCCGCAGATGTGCGAGCCAGGAGCGCAATATGTCCCTGCAAGTGACCTGCGTTGTTTGTAAGCACTATACCTCAATATCTCGTATTGGAAGACCGCGACTTACCAGGCGTATCGATGACGTACAAGCTCCCGTCGCCAAAGTAGTCGGACGCCTTCAGCCCGCCAATGGTCGTGTTCCAGTCCGCGACGTACTCCACGCGCTCGGTGGGAAGAGCTTTCGGTGGGACGATGCCGCTCTTGTGCTGGGGGTGCTCTTCACCAGTCACGAGAGTCTCAGATGCGTCGCCGAGCACAAACTTAGCCTTGATGAAAGAGCGATGATCACCCAAGCTGTAGAGTAATAACGGTTGAGTACACATTTCCAGCATACTGAGGAAATCAGACTTACTGGTCCCAGTGCACATGGCTAATGAAGATAGCATCGACGTCCGCGAGGTCGGCGCCCCCGCGCTTCAGCGCGTCCTGAACGTCGCTATTGTCCTCGGGAAGTTCCACGAACTTTCCCTTCCCTATCACGTACTCGGGGAGCTGGCTTGGCAAGACGGAGAGGTCCTTGGGCAAGCCAAGGTCATACAGAACTTGCTTGCCCGACTGCGAGTGACGCAGAAAGAACGCAAGCGAGGGCGCGTGGATACGCTCGGTCGACGTCTTGGGGATACCTTCGAGGATCCACCACGCCGGGTAGGAGAAGCGCCCTCCGTCAAGCGCAGAGACTTCCAGATAAGCCTGGTTGGGCCTGGGGGCGGGGAGGGTGACGTGTTGAGCGGACATTCTTGTGGTGGTTGATTGAGAGCTTGCAAGAACGAGAGAGTAAGAAGCGACGACGAGCTCGATGGTGGTTTGTTTCGAATGCTCCTTGGAGTTCTGAAGTCTCTTATATCTTGAGCGCCGACGCGCCGACGTTGCAAGCGCGTTTGTCAGCTCGCGGTCCCCCAAAGAGAGCACATTGCTCTCTAAGGGGGGGAGCTGTCCTTTTAGTCAGCCCATATACAGGAGTTAGAGACCTTTCGTGTACGCTGATTGGTCATGGTTAAGCAGATTGATGGAAGTGAGCTGAGAGCTGTTGTAGATGGGATGCCGCAGTGATTGATAAGGCTACTAAGCGCTCGTAGGAGGAAGGTGAGCGCTCTTGTAAGTAGGTTGATTGGTAAGACTGTCGAACGCTAGGGTTAGGTTTTGCCCTTTGTAATTCTCGTCTTGGTCAGCGCAGGAACTTCAAGCGGCGTCTAAACTAAACTCATCTGTTCGAACAACACAAATTATATTAGTTTGATAATACTCATGGGAGCAGAAAGGAGTCCAAGTCAGTGATATAAAAAGTGAGACATAGTACTAGTGCTACCCTGCTTGACATAACGATCTGCACAATAAATACGAAACTTTCCAGATACCACTCGCAGTCCGCATAGAGCCCTACCGTCTGGAAATGTTGAAACACATAAAAAGGGCAATGAAAAAAGACGAGCAAACGGGCTGAGTTATCATACTAGAACTCTCTTCCCATGCGCATTAATTACCGACCACTTGAGCAACCCGAGGGCCAAGGAAATATCATCAATCACTCCATGCCGCCATACTCATCCATCATCGTTCTCAAATCCCTTTCCTCTATCCTTGGCTCGAAGCCGATATCAAACATCTGCTTCTTCGGAGTGACACCCTGCATGTAGGCCGTATCATCCACAGGTTGCGACGACCGCATTGAAAGCCGGAAGGCCCAGAGAATAAGTAACGTATTGATGAATACTGAGCGGTTTGCTACGTGTTGGCCAGGGCATACCCTATTCAAATATACCGTCAACCAACGACATATGAAAATATCTAGTGGATGTGCTTACCGTCTTCCGAAGCCGAAAGTGAAGAACCTGATGTCGTCTCGCATCTCACCCTTGGAAGTTTTCCAACGTTTTGGGTTGAAGTGGTCGCCGTCGGGGAAGACTTCGGGATCACGGGAGATTGCCCTAGTAATGTCAAAGTCAGCACTTCGCCGTTAGCTCGTAGCAAATTATCGTACCAGTGGTTTCCCATCACAGTCGTTCCAGCAGGGATGCAATAGTTACCCTATACGGTCGTCAGACAAGTGTCCCACATAAACAGGTGTTTAAGAGCACGTACCCAAACCACATCCTCGGATGTCCTGTGCTGGAAGCCCATCCCCACGATAGGTCGCCAACGCAAAGCCTCTGAAATGAATGCCTTCAGCTGAGGGAGAGCGTTCTCATCGGCGAAGGTGGGTGCTTTTGGAACAAGTCAGAATGCCTAGGCGTAATGAACTTGTGGAGTGAGAACGTACCTTTATCCCTTCTAATGATGGCATCAATCTCGTTTTGCACTATAGCCTGCGCTTCGGGGTGAAGCGCTGCACACATGAGTACGGTGCAGATACCTAGTGCCGTCTGCGAAATATGTCAACGTCGAAGGCACTTCGACTTCACATGGCAAAACGAACGTACCGGGTCGGATCCTGCGGTGAAGAAAGACCCAGCCAAGTACGCCATCTCCAGCTCGTTCAACATGTGGTTACTTTCATTCTTGAGAAGATATCTGCTGAAAGACGGGCCGCCTTCGTCGTTGTTCTGTCAATCGTCTATCAGCAAAACTTCGGCACCGTTGCATAGAGGCGGACGACCAACCATCTGCGTGCGTACAGCTCCGAGTTGTCGCATGTATAACTCAGAGTCTTCCCTGTACCCTTGCTTCAGCTCTGGAGCATACAGAGGAAGATATCGCAAGAATGGGAATGACTCGACGAGGTAGGCGTTCGGCCGAAGCGCAACGCGTATACGTTCCAGAGCGCGGTGCACAGCTTGGACCTCCGGGTCATTCGCGAGGGTTGGTGACGTTTTGCCGTATGCGACTTGCAAGACTACTGAGGCTGCGAACCTGAAAAGGTTATGCACTTAGATGGAAAGATCATTTGGGGAAATAGAGTGCTTACGCTGAGGCATGCGACTGGAAGTCCTCAGGTTTGTCGAGGATCTTCAGAATCACGTCCCGGGCGTGTGTCATCTGAATCGGCTGGTAGCTCTCTGCTGCCTTTGGTTGTAGGTGTGAGTGCATAGCTCTGTCACACATCGCGTTTATAAGTAAGATAATACAGACATTGAGGCTTCGTGACTTACTTGCGCATCCTCCTGAACCTATCCCCAGACGCGAGCACTAGTCGATGGTCGCCTGAAAGAATCTCCCCGACTGCGACGGACCTTGGCCGATCCGTAGATAGCCCTCCCTGCTTCTCCAGGATGTCGACGGCAGCATGGTACCGCCCAATGATGACGACGGTCTGGAGGCCCTGTTTGACAGTGATAATGGGTCCGTACTCTTGTATCCAGCGCTCGACTTGGAGGAAAGGGTTGAGTTCGTTGGATCTGTCAACGCGGAGTGAGGAGGTTTGAGTAAGACACGTACTTGCGGCGAGGGAAGGTATGTCCATTCAGCCAGTGGCTACCGGGTGGGCTGGGAGGGAGGGGGATTTGACGGTGGTTGGTTGTCCAGCGGACGAGGGAGCCAGCGACGACCAGTACGGCGATGAGACCCGGGATGGCTAGGTTACGGAACAGGAGAGAGCTCGAAAGCGCAGAGAGGTCGAAGGTTGAAGCCATGATGTTAGTGACCGGGATGTTACAAGACAACTGGTGACTGGGCATTCGGGAGGGAGATGAGGTTGCTTATATCCTACTCGAGAGACAGACTGATAGCCCGACCGAGCCGCAGTAGCATGCATGTCGTCAAGCATAGCATGCATAAGAGTCACACTCAAACCGGAGAGTCGTGGACGAGACGCCTGTTGGGTGTAGTGCTGGATGGTTGTGAGATGCAAATGACCAACGACGCGTCGACCCTGTCCGGACGCGCTCCCCAATAGGCAACCCGCGACGTAAAGCGCGAGCAGCTCTCGCACTTTGTTCTCCTCCTTCATCTGCTTCAGTTATACGCAGAACATCCTGGCTTGACTCCAAACGTGGCTGATCATTCATGCTCTTGGTGCTTACTCACTTCCGTGCTCTTAATGACCAATATGACTGCTTGCCCACAAACAACGGAGGGTACGCTCGTTTTGACAGGCCTCTCGGTTATGCTCTGCAGCTCCAAATGTCTATCAACTAGCCCATGATCAATTTCGCTTCCGATTAGCCATACTGACTATGCACTTTTCTTCCGCGCGCAAGGGTGCTATGCGGGAGAGATCAACGCCAGGACTCCCATTCGTTGATGGGTACATACGAGGAAGATGAGGCATAATGCAGTGTATCTTTTCAGCGAGTACATCGATCACGATGTTTGAAGCCAGAGAACGAAGAGTTTACGATCGTAAGATAGCAGGCACCTCAGGCTCACTAGTTTCAGTTCCTGGTTAGCTTGTGGCGAGCGCTTCAGGCGCCTTCAAGGCACGCGATAAAATGCTGTGCTACTGGACCGGTTTTGTTAGGTTAGGGTCAAAACCGGGTCTTGGTCGCTGTGCCTTGAGCTGTGTAATTTGATGGTCTTACACCTGCCAGCATGATATACTCCATAACACATGCACTTCGCAAAGTCTTATAGCCAGCTCCTCCTCACTCTTCCTCCAGACCTCAGGGATAATGCGATAGAGTACCGTCAGGCAGGTCTTCATCTGTTTTACCCGTGCGATCCTCCACTTACCTGTCACACGACCAGCTCAAGAAGCTCATCAACCAAGTTGTCGCAGAGCTCTCTGGCCTTGGTCTCAGCCCGGAAGTTCTGCAGACTCTCCTTGAAAGTTCCTCCAAGGCGCGCTTCGAAGAGCTCTCCCCTGACGCTGATCTCGTCTCCTCGTCGACCGACCCCAATGTCTCAGGACTGCCGGAATCGATGTCCGCCGTTGGTGCTAGCATCGATGACGCCCACCCCACTATCGTGTACGAGCTGGTGCCCAGAGATACCTACATCGAACCTAGGCTCCGCTTCTCAGTACAGTCGGTCAATGGCACCGAGTTACCCGATTCATTGCTGTCAAGCATAGCCAACGGTACACACGGTCATAGCCAGCCGCCGACAAGCATTCTCGAGGCCGTACAGGCCCATGCTAATACGCTCGAGAGTTCAATTACCCGGGACGATGCGGATCCGGATACTGTCAGCCAGACGCCCAGTGCGGACACCGACAGCTTCGACAGCAACCTCAGTCCCGGCGAGGTCGTCATCCCCCTCCGCTCCGACGCTGCCTTCTTTCGCTTGCTCAGCAGTGCGCTCACCTCGCTCTCGACACACCTTGCGACCGTGCACGACGATTTCATCGGCGCCCTGCGCGACCTCTCACTCTCACTATCCTCCTCCGCTCGGCCCGCATCAGCGTCCGCTTCTCCATTCCATTCGTTCACTTCCTACTCGCCCGTCTCGACTGACGCGGGGACGCTTCGCGTCTCGGGAAACGGCCGGGGAAAGTCAGACCTGTATGCGTGGAGGGAGGTCTTGCAGATGTACGTCGACGCCGAGGTGTTTGAAGGTGTGTCGGAGAGTAGGCGCGGCGAACGAAGCATCGAGGAGGTTGAGCGGCGGTGGAACAGGTTCACGAGCCAACTGGAGGAGGGTGGGTTCGTCGCGAAACAAGAGGAAGGTAAGGGGCACGGACGGGGAGGGAGGATGAAGTTGGCGAGCAGCGCTGAGACGATGGAAGCGTTTTTGAGGATGAACGTGTTTATATTGGATTTGAAAAAGGTTCGTCCGTTAGAATTTTCCCGTCACGGCCACTCCCTTCTTCTCCGTTTCTCTTCTCTTGCATACCAAGCAAAGTCTTGGCTTTCGTCACGAGGTTCGGGGCATGGATGTACTGACCTCCTCGGACAGTTCCAATACGCTACATCCGAGGCGACCCGCAAGATACTCAAAAAACACACCAAACGTACAGCACTCCCCCTTCCACCATACCTTCTCTCGTCTCTTTCACCCTCTTCACCTTCTTCCCATAATTCTTCGTCTCCGGACTCACTCGCACTCATGCCCGCGCCCCCTACTTCCCTCCCACGCCTGCTCGTTCAGGCTCTGAGCGAGACCGTTCTCCCGATTGTGCCCCACCTGGATGACTATGCCTGTCTGATTTGCACGAGCCTCGCGTTCAAGCCGATCCGCCTGCGGTGTGGCCATCTGTTTTGCGTGCGGTGCCTCGTCAAGCTCCAGAAGCGCGGGAGGGCAGACTGCCCGATGTGCAGGTCGCCGACGGTGCTGGCTGCCAATCGACGTAAGTTAGTTCTTTACATCCACGAGTGCATCGAAGCTAACGGGTTATGATATTTTGGATCCAGAAAATGTGGACTGGGCGCTGCTCAACTTTATGCAGGACTGGTTCCCCGTGGAGGCCAAGGCGAAGCTGAAGCAGAACGAGCGCGAGGCGGCCGAGGAAGAGCTGCAGGAGCTTGGCATCAGGGCGGAAGGGTGCGTGGTCGTGTAGACCATCCCTTCTCCTTTCCCCGCTTCTCCTTCTTTCTCCTTCTCCCCCCTCCAGGGTCATGTCGTATTTTTTAGAGGTGAGGCTTCGGTCGCTTGATGGCATCCCGGATGTGTTTCTGACCTCTTGATATTGTGGTTGGAAATGGGCAGTTTTTATTAGGACTTCAGTTTACAAGAGCACCTCGTATGGTGATATGTTCAGCCGACGGCACGTTAGTCAGATTATTGGTCAGATTGATTGTGGTTATTGTCCCATCCCACCTCACCTCATTTCATTCACTTGCTATCGTCTATACCTGCCTTGGAACTTATCGATATTTATGTGGGTACGTAGGCCCCTTCATGTACACGCACTATAAGAGCTTTTGTCGAATATACCGCTATCGCATGGTTGAGTCGCGGGAGCGGAAAGGGGCATATTTGTCTCTATTGATTATCTATTTGATGTCAAAGCTGCTACCAATAACACAGGCAAATAATTGGTCGGGCGCAGTGTTCAACTTTAGCTTGTCCCTCCCGTTTTGATGCTCAGAAATTATCCGATACGAACAGCTCCGATACCGAGACGAACCCTTCATGAGAAGCATCGGCGACTCATATCAGCAAGAACACAGGACCCATAAGATTAAGGTTAGTTGCATCTATCTCTTCCGCTTTCGGGTTCGTCATGTAAACGCACAACTTCGTGCGACCGGCATCCCAAGACATCTAGGGCCCATCGGTAGCTGCGGCCGATGCCTGAGGTTACTCGCGATATCAAAGGGTTTCCGGGGACGCCAAGGATACACTTGACTTTGCCTGATTCAATCAATGGTCATATCGACATATCAGCCGCTAACTTTCAAGCTTCTTCGCAGATAGAACTTTCTTTAGCTCTTTTCCTGCATGCGTTCAACGTTCAATACCCACCTCTTCACGAATCCTGAATGGTCAGTTGATGAGGCCTTGTCTGAGGCTTTCCATTTCGCCTCGTCTCACCTCATGTCTTCGTTTAGCACTTGCCGGGATTTGCAGTTACTACTCGAATATCATGCTGATTGGCGGCAAGCAAGCCTAAGCTGGTGGCGGAGCAGAGGGATGTATTTGTGTGTGCTTGGTACAGACTACAGAAGCTGGTGCCAAGAAACGATGCAATTCCATTCCGAGTCGTCGGTTGCTCGATCTTGCAACCCAACTGCTCGGTGCACAGACGCGCCTTGTGTCTCAGCCACCCGGTCTCGCCTAAATGTTCGACTTGTATCCACCGCAGCGCGATAGACCTACTGGCCAGAAGTCATTGCGGATCCATGTCAGCGAGACCGGTGAGTCCTGACTCAGTTCAAGGTCAATGGTCATATGAGATTTAGACCACATGCATATACAAAGGCTCACGCTCGCAAAAACAAAGGTTCGCGCTGCAGGTGGTCGCGTCGTTGGAAGGGCTCTGGCACAACTCTGGCACTACGAAATGGATAACTAATAAGAATCTCCTTGACCTTCAAGGTGTGTCAAGATCTATTTCGCCACGTGGGAACAGTGACACAAGCATCTTTACGTTGAATGGACCCTTTGACGACATCATCTCATTGTAAGCGGGGCCTTTGACTCCCGGAGCGTGTCTTCTGCGGCTATGACCAACTATACAAGAATGATGAATACTAATAGGACGCATACTACGTATTGGAGAGGCGGTGTGTAATCCGCGTTTCTTGAACATTGTCTTCGTTCAATATCTCCTCGTGACAGGATGATACTACACACTTTGGCCTGGATGTCTGCTCTGGCTCAGTACGCTGTTGGCCACGTGTCAGTGCTTCTCTGAAACAAGCAGCGTCAATCCCACGTCGATCGCTCTGGTCGCGTCATGTGTTCAATGTCTGCGTAGACAATTCCACTTGTGGACGCCGTCTATTCTCACAGGCGGATAGAGAAGCTCAAGGTTATGCCCTTTGACATACAGAATAAGCAGACTGGTCGAGTTGCGAACATATCCGAACTCCAGGCCTTCACCACACAGGCCCTGAATGCAACATCCCCACGACGCCCTTATTTCCTTTTGAATGGACACGAGCTTCTTTTGTCCACGCTCCTGTCGACGGACGTTTGTCAATGGCCATAACGTTCAAAAGTAGAGCACTACCCGAACTTCCGAGGGGACTTCTATAAGTACCCGTAGCGTTCTATCGGGGGTTTAGAACGTCGCCCTCGACTCAGCCCGTATCCCATGGCTCCACCGATTGACCTCTCCACCTCAATTTCCTCCCTCGACCGTAGCATTGCCATCCCAGGCTTCATTGCGACACTCATTCTCGCCGGTGCGCTGCTGCGCAAGACTAAGAAACGTAGTGACGTTCCACTTCCCCCCAGCCCCGCGGGAGCTCACTGGCTCAACGGACATGCCTTTCCTCAACCCTAGTACGTTAGATCGTTCTATCATCAGGCCGCCGCCAGCTAAAGCCAAGATGCAGCCCGTTTCTCCAGGTAGAGCGCTGGATTGAGGAGTACGGCCCCGTTATCACCGTCAAACAAGGCCGACAGACTGTCGTCATCGTCGGCCGACACCAGGCCGCCTTCGACATCATGGAGAAGCAAGGCGGTTCTTCAGTGGACCGACCACGCACTGTCGCTGCGGGCGAGATCCTGTCCGGTGACCATCGTTTGGTGTTCACGGGTGCGGGCGACAGGTTTAAGAGGATGCGCAAGTGAGTTTCAAACATACCTCCATTCGCTTAGTCCAGCGTATTAACTTCCGTCTTCTTGCTCGACAGGGCGGTTCATTCGCATCTGCAACCCAAGGCGGCTGAAAGTTACGAAACGATTCAGCTGGCACACGTCCGCAGAGTGATCTTGAACATCCTTGACAGACCCGGAGACTTTCAGCTCCATGCTAAAGCGTTAGTCCTCCATACCGCATGCTATATTTGCTTCTCATGTTGAATCACGCATTGCCTGCTAATGCAGATATGCCGCATCAGTGGTGCTTCAAGTAGCTTACGGGAAAATGACGCCGACTTCGGCCTCCGATCCTGATGTGCAGGCCGTACATAGAGCCCTGGACCACGTCCGTGTTGCCCTACAGCCCAACGCCTACCTTGTCGACTCTTTCCCGTTCTTAAAGTATATCCCTTGGTATGCCAATGATCTGAAGGAAGGATACAAGGCCGACAGCGAGCTGTACATGCGGAAACTAACAACCGTGCGTGAGCAAATCGTGAGTGAGTTCTCATCATGGCGATGTATTCACTCTTTGAGGCATAAACCGCAGAAAAGCAGCGACGCGGGACCATCGTTTAGCAGGTTTCTATTGGAAACCACTGGCGAGCACAAGCTGAACAAACATGAAATGGCGTACCTTGCAGGAACCTTCTTTGCGGCAGGCTCTGACACGGTTTGTTGGCCTTACCGCGTAAACTCTAGACGTGAATACCCGGTCTCATCGTTACACAGACATCATTGGCAATCTGCACCGTGTTCATGTGTGCGGCCCTTTTCCCCCAGGCACAAGCTGCGGTTCAGGAGGAGCTTGACTCTGTGATTGGGAGAGACAGACGTACGTAAAGACAAACCAATTGGTCATGTGCTATGCATGTCTAAGTCCAGATAGTCCCCACGTTTTCGGACGAACGCTCTCTTCCCCGTCTCAAGGCATTCATCTCGGAGGCTCTGCGTTGGCGCCCCATAGTTGCTATGGGTATCCAGCACAGGACCACGGAGGACGTTTTCTGGGTGAGATACTCGGTGTTTCTGTAGCACAGGATGATAACTGACCTGACGTCAGGGAAACTACTGCATTCCAGCCGGGACCACCGTTGTAGGAAACCATTGGTGAGATGCGTTCTCGGAAGCACGCGTCGCGCTCTGACGTGCAGGAATCTAGGGCGATTTCTCGCGACCCAGAGGTGTTCCCGAATCCGGAGCGCTTTGACCCCCAGCGATGGATCAACAGCAAAGGCCAGATGAGAGACGACCTCAAGTACTTCACATTTGGATTTGGACGCAGGTAAGGGAACTCCTAGTCCTTGCGCTCCTTACAATATGCTTAGAGCAACGAACTAGGGTATGCCCTGGCCAACACGTCGCCAACCGCTCCGTTTTCATCAACGGAGCCATGGTTATGTGGAGCTTCCGCCTATCTACGCTCACGCCGCCTGCGGATGACATGGTATTCATGTCGGGCGTTACACCCGTAAAGCGGGTTTGCGATATCAAGTTCGAGCCGAGGGTGTCTGAGAAAGACCTAAGAGCGATGATTGAGAACTATGGTGATGATTTGTGACCTGCGCTGTCAGTGTATAGCGCGGACAAGATGACCATCTTTAGTTCATAGTCAGCCTAGATATGTCCTTACGAGTCGAGAGTGAATTGAAAGGATGATGTCAAGTCTTATAGCGGATATATTCCTGGATCCGAAGGGAGACAGGTATAAAGAAGTTTTGCAAACTTACGGTCTTCACGGTCCGTTTGCCGCCGCGGTCCGCTCGCCACGTCACTCTGTATGCAGGCGCGGGAAAACGTTAAATTAAACCACCACTGGGGGCATTAGACGATGTTTCCAGGGGAAACATGTCAAAAACATTTTAAATGTTTTGCTAAAAATGCCAAAGTTGGAAAGTGACCTGCCCAATTGGGAAGGGGACCCTCAAAACATTTTGAATGTTTTCTACGAAAACATGGGTAATTGCCCCCAGTGCCCGCCTGTCCACCCCAACAAGTTCGACGGGTAGCCAGCTGGTGAACATTATTCGTGTTCAAACGTTCAAAAACAAAGAGACTTGATTATCCCACCATTTCCGGTCAAGCGTGGCCCTTTTGCCTTGAACCTGAAGTGAGGATATTATAACCAGGGATATCTTCCGATGCAACTGATGTTTATAAGTCACTGGGGCAATTGCCCATGTTTTCGTAGAAAACATTCAAAATGTTTTGAGGGTTACCTTCCCAATTGGGCAGGTCACTTTCCAACTTTGGCATTTTTAGCAAAACATTTAAAATGTTTTTGACATGTTTCCCCTGGAAATATCGTCTAATCACGGAAACCTCGCGTGTCACCGGGCGGCACAGCAGGTGAAGTAGATGGTGCCGCGATTACCGACCGAAGTCGGCAACCCGGGCGAGACGTGTATTCGGCGGTACATATGCGGTACAAGCTAGCATGGCGAGGTAAAAAACGTAGTAGCATAGGGCATAATTAATGAAACGTAGCTAGTGAACGAGGCTCGAAGCCTCCGACCCGTATAGCCTATTGATTTTTTTTTTCGGTTTTAGTGTGAATGGAGGTAAACTGAGAGTAACGATGAAAGGAGGCTGAGAAGCGATTCAAGGGGACGGCTACTTAGCTAAGAGAAAAGTGTTGAGTAGGGCCGGGTGTTTGCGCACGTAAATCTTCCAAGTGTCGGAAGACCATCGCCCAAGTGCCTGAATACGGTCGGCGGGAACGCCGTCCTCCGCCAAAGCAGTTGCGCCCCCGGAGTGGAGGGAGTGACCGGCGATGGTGGGCGGGAACAGCGTGTGGAGGCGACCCATAAACCAGGCTCGCGTAGGTAGGGCGCCACTGGCTCGTACCCAAAGGTGGGGCTTGCAAGGCCAGCGGTCGTCGCGCATTTTAAGGTAGTTGAGGAGGGCATCACGTGGCGATGGGCGGCGGGCTGTCGTCGTGATCACAATTCTGTCGCCCTGGAAGGTTTTGTCGGCCTTGTGGCGTGGCAGGGAGAAGGTGATGTTGTCGGGCGAGATGTTGACGGTGTGACGCATTGACAACTTGGAGTGATTAAGGAGGTCGCGGCGGTCGGGCACCACGAGTTCGCCCGTACGCATGAGTGCGTAGAATCCAACCAAAAGCTGCGCTAAAAAGAGACTATCGTCAAATGACGAGTCCGGAAGTAGCGTGTCAGCCGCAAAGCGAAGATGTTCTCGTGATAGAGGTTCCGTGCGCGTGGCAGGCGCGCCGCAGCGCCGGTGAGATCCACGAAGGACGCGGACGACAAGGGGATGCTTGCGGACTGCCCGAACTTCCGGATAAAGGTGCTCAAGCTGGTTACAAATGCCGGAGAGGTAAGACGAGATTGATTTGGGGCGGATGTAGGTTTGCATGAAGACTATGTATTTGGCGAAGGTGTCCGACGTCAGTTGAATAGGGAAGTGATGTATGCGACAAAAATCGAGATATGAGTTAAGTGCCGATGTGTACGCAAGTGTCGTCGAGGGATCGACCGCATAGCCCAAAGTGACCGCGAGCTCGTGGTCGAACCGTTCCTGCGTCCAGGCCGGACGACATGGCCTGGACGTGTTGCGTGCGGAACTCATAGAGGTGGCGCGCCCGCCAGATCAGGCGGGGGCGCAACTGGTTGGATTTGGAGCCTCGGGCATAGACGAACCGCCTTCGCAAAATCGTGACGTGAGACTGCGTCCGCCACGGCGTTCTCCTCGGAAGCAATCCACTTCACCCGCAGATCCCAGTTCTTCTCAATCAGAATATCAACAGCGGATTTTAGTATGGTGTTGTACGCCGGCTTCGCCGCCAAAGTGGAGAAAAGCTGAACGGTGTTTTGGTTATCACAGTATATGAGGACACGCGAACGTTCCGGGACCACCGGGCGAAGGAGTCGAAGAGCGCAGAGTACCGCGAGCGCCTCCCAGTAGAAGATAGGCCGGCTTTCGCCAGCCACAGGAGCGTAAAATGCGCCGGGAATCACCGGATACCATATACCCATACCACTGAGGCACGCATCCGTGAAAGCGATGACAGCGGACTCGTACGCCTCACGGTCCCACTGGACTGAATCGAAGAAAAACACCCCCGGGAGCGAGCGTAGGTGCGTAAGCCCCCAAAGCAAGTCGTCGACAATTGCTTTGTTGGTCCAGACCGTGGCATTGGGCTGATTCTTCCCAACCAGCTTGTCATACAGTGCGCATAAGCACGGACGGATGAGGGGGAATACATTCAGTGACCAGTTGACGTGGCCTGTCAATTGCTGGCACTCGCGCACTGTCGGGCGGAGGCCTACATGTGCGAAGGCCTCTATGGTCTGGATCAGGATTTTGCGCTTCTCGTCGGGCAAGGTTGCCGACATATTGATGGCGTCAACCAGGAAGCCGATTATTGTGAGCACGCTCCCATTGATCTGCTTCTTTTCCTCGTGGGGCGTCCTGACCTCATCCCATAGCTCTAGAGTCAATGCCTGCCCAGCGGGAAAAACACGTGCATAGGGTTGATAGATGCGGAGGTTGAGTGGACGCTCGGCTCCGTGGTCGTCATCAACGTACAAAAACGCTGCCTGCACTCCTTGCCGGTGCACCGTGAGCCAAAGCATTAGGGACATGAATGCGTGCCACAGGCGCCCGGCTGCTCGCCCGCCAAAGCAATTGCACCGATCGACATAACGGCTGGCGCCGAGCGTAACAACTTGCCGGATCTGCCAGTACGGATGCATGGGGATGAGACGGTAGGCGCTTTTGACGTCCGATTTGTAGAGTATGGGTGTTTCTCCTGGGTGTTTTTTCTTCATCTCTCGGAGGGAAAATGCTAAGTCTCGGACCGTGTCCAAGGTCATCCCCGCAATGTCCTCTCGGTCGATAAGCGAGTTGGGCGAGTACAATCCCTTGCTTTGGTCAGTCACCAACCGGAATTGGTCCGAGCCTGCCTTGGGGACTGCGTGAATTGGAGAACTGTACATCCCCGGCAGAAGGTCGGCACCGAATGATGGGGAAAACCGCCCGAGCCGTACCTCCTCATCGATCTGCAACTGCAGAAACACCCTCTCTGGTTCGTCAATCTGTGCCCGCTGCGACTGGTCCCACGTATGAGGGTAAGAGTCAGGGGGAGTATGTGCAAAAGGCCAAAATCCGGTACGAAACCCATCACAAACAGAAAGAACAAAGGGTTGATTCGGATGAGTGAGTAGCAAAGACTGGAAACGATCAACGTCAATAGGTGAAACGAGACGAAAGAGATCTGGGTTTTGTGATATAGTAGCGGTAGCAATCGGATCTTGTAAGATAGAGGCAGGAGGACGAGGCAATGGTTCGGCAGTCTCAGTCCAGATAACTGTTTTACTGGTGTAATTACGTGTTTGTGACCAGATAAGGCCCCGACGTGCGATGGGGCCGTCGTCATCAAACATCCAACCTTCACTTCTTGGGCTTGCTGCACTCGGTTCGAGGGTGAGAGCCCCCGCACTCGTCGCAGGCATGCCGGAAGGAGCAATTGGATTTTTTCGGGCAAGCGTTGCGGTTGAATCGACGACAGACCTCGTCCGACCGTCGTCGGCGCCCAGCTCCGGATCCACCTCCATCAGACCGTCCGGCGGGGATAGTGGCAGCAGATGCCCCGATCGCGCTGAGGTGCGATAGGCGGACATGTCCGAATGCGGCGTAGTCGTTGAGGCTGAGACTGCGCTGCTGCCCGACAAGGTTACGGACGGCCCTGTCATAGGATGCGACTCGAGCGTGCGCGGCAGGGACCGTAGATGCAAAGAGCTTGGAGATATGTCGGAGGTAATCGGCGAGCTCAGCGTGCCTCCAGGGGAAGACAAACTTGTAAGCGTCAATGGCGTATGTCCACGAGGCGATCCAGGGTCCATGCTCCACGAGAGTGTGTGTTGACTCGGACCCCTTGAGGGTAAGCTCGAGAACGTGGCCAATGTTGGCGACGTGCTGGTCCCCGACAGCGCCGGAGTTGATACTAGCATTGACGATGTCGAGGTTGACCGCCGACCCTTGGATGATGTTGAGCCACTCGGTTCCAGGGAAGAAAGGGGCGCCCACGGTGTTGAGAATTGAGGAGCGCGCTCTCTTCGGCTTTGGGGACCATGCGTTGTAGAGGTGTAACGTCTTGGCGCACCCCTCCTCCGGCGATAATGTGAGATTCCGGGCGTCGAAGGGCCTGCGCCAGTGGTACGTGGATTCGACATCCTCTCCGTCCTCGCCTTCTCCCCCGTGCTGGGTGTCATCGTCGGAGCTGTCCTCTGCGGCGACTCTCCGACGCACCCGCCTTCCGCGTTGGCTGCCTCCTCCGTGGGCTGAACCCTCATCCTCTCCTCCAAGGTGACGCCTAGCCTCGCGAGGAGACTGGTGGTCCCTTTCTCCCCGACCCCTATCTGACTGACCGGCCATGGACTCATCCTCTGGAGGAGAGACGGCTCGCTGTTTTCCCTGCCAAACGGCATTCTGCTGGGATAGCTCATGGTCGTCGAGAATCCGGTTGTACTCGTCGAACAGTCGCTCGCGGTCGGTGGGCTCGACGTGAGCCGACTCTGCAGTGATGGCTTGAAGAAGGCGTTGGACCGCGGCGAACTTTCGCTCAATGCGGCCGGAGGCGTATTGACCCGTAATTTGAAGGCATGTTTCGTGGATAGCCGCGAGAGGAGACCTCGAGGTTTCGGCTTCGTCTTGCCTGGTTTGTGAGGGGCTCGGCCCATCTTCAGTCGACATGGGGTGAGATCCGATGGGAGGTACGACTGAAGTATCGAGAGCGAAACTGGCAACGCGCAGGCAGTGAGTGAGACAGCCAACGCTTCAAAACCGTCCTCCGCACGTACCTGGCAAGACGCAGGAGGTGAGCGAAACAGCACCGTCCGAACGCCTTGCCTGCTGCATTTTTGAGGCTAGCCGCAGACCTCCTATTGCGCAGTCATAGGGGTTGCGGCGTGAGCCCTCGAGCTGCGATCGGATCCTGGTATCGCGCCCCATGCGGAGGTGCGTCAGCCAACGTTCGTCACCTAGCGGGCGAGAACGAGTCTGCAGCGGCAGACGACGGGCAGCGGGCCTGTTCGCTTCGCGGGCAAGGAGTCGCGCGCGCGGCGCACGACGCTGTATGGCTAGCGTGCCAGTCAGCGGGCCTGATTAGACTAGTGTAAACATCATTAAACCCGACTAATGCCCCCAGTGCTAGTGATATTTGTATTTTTGTTTTATTTTGGTACAATATTATTTTTTGCAGGCCTATCCACCTCTCTAAGTTTGGAAAGGTTGACCGAGGGCGGACTATCCACCTTAACTAAGTTCATTTCGGACTCCGGGTGGACATGGGACGAACTCAAGGTTATAGTGCTACAATAGTATGACATGTGCCAAAGTTAATAGCGTGTATTTAGATGTTTAACTCAAAAGGATCATAAACGCACTGCTAATGTTCATACTGTATTTTGACTGTATCTGTTGTTCATACAAAAAGAATTGGCTGCGTGAATCTCTCAGACTACGATAATATTAATGTAATCTCAATTAATTATTCAAACATTGTTTATGTGTTCCAGGAATAGGCAGCCCAACATTCGGATCCAGGTATGTCCGTGAGGGCCTTGATTTGAGTGTAGACGCGGTGGACCTCTGCAGGGCGCTTGACACGGAACTTTCCGAAAATGCAGAAGCAAACAAAAACAATTTGATCGCGAGTGTTGGGCGAGTGGCTCCTCATAGGCATCTCTATTACCTCCTAAATCCCTCAACGCTCGGCATGATATGCTGACCAGTCGCACACCAGATTGTACTGTACGCCTCACTACATTCGATGCGGCGCTCTCATTCTTCTCGTAAGTCAATGAAGGCTTTGAGCTTCAGTCCTAGTCATCCGGACCTGTTAACGCGATGATTTACCACAAGACCATCCTCGACTGAGAACCGAGTTGCGTCGATCCGATGTGGATCGGCCTTTTTGCTCATAGTGATCGTGTCATGTACTCAGGGTCTTCGGAGACAAATGTATATTTGGAGACATAACCTCCTATTCTCATAGGAGGACATGCAGCTTCGACATACGGGGCGCCCATGACAGGCTATAAACATACCCGAGTACCGGAACTTCCCCACACTCTAGAGTCCCTCTTTCGCCTGTGACGTCCTGCGTTTCCCCGAATGTCGAAGAGCTTCTTTTGCTCGCGCCCATGTAGGCGGACGTTTGTCATGGCCATAACGTTCGAATGAACACCGTGTCCCGCACTTCCGGGAGGACTCCTATAAGTACCTGTCGTCAGTCCTGCACAACGACATCGATTCAATCTGCCACAATTGTCACCTACAAGTTTCACACTATCAGTCACTCGCGACCTATGGCCTCATCCATCGACCTCACCAACATTCTTTCCTCTGTGGACCGCAGCGTTGCTGTCCCAGGCCTCGTTGTTGCACTCATCGTTGCTGGTGCTCTGTTCAACATCAAGAAGACGAATAGTGGCATCCCTCTTCCTCCCAGTCCTGCGGGAGGGCACTGGTTGAAGGGACACTCATTTCCTCAGCCCTAGTACGTAAAAAAAGTCGCTGTCAATCATGAGTCGACGTCTGCTGACACGAGATCGCAGTCCCTTCCTCGAGGTAGAACATTGGATTGAGGAATATGGCCCGGTTATTACCGTTAAGCAGGGACTCCGGACTGTTGTCATTGTCGGCAGGCACCAAGCAGCTGTGGACATCATGGAGAAGCAAGGCAGCTCTTCCGTGGATCGCCCGCGAACGATCGCCGCCGGCGAGATGCTATCTGGAGATCATCGACTGGTATTTGCGCGGGCGGGCGACAGGTTCAAGAGGATGCGCAAGTGAGTACCAAACCTCACTCTTCTCGCTTAATTGTGTTTAACCGCCAACGTTCTATGAACCTTCAGAGCTATTCACTCTCACTTGCAGCCGAAAGCAGCCGAAAGCTATGAGCCGATCCAAATGACACATGTTCGTAACGTGGTCCTGAACATTCTCGACAGCCCGCAAGATTTTCAGTCGCATGCTAAGACGTAGGCCGTCAAATACGCTCGCGCTACGAGTCGCTGACACAATGTGACTAGCTTCGCCGCGTCCGTGGTACTGCAAGTCGCATACGGAAAAATGTCTCCGACTTCTGCCTCTGATCCTGATGTGCAAGCAGTGCACAGGTCCCTGGATCGCATCCGCATCGCGCTACAGCCAAACGCCTATCTCGTCGACTCGTATCCGTTCTTGAAGTATCTCCCTTGGTATGGTACTGCTCTGAAGAAAGGGTACGATGTCGATTCCGCGTTGTACATGCGACAACTAGCAACTGTACGTGAGCATATTGTGAGTGAGCTCTCTCAAACGACAGCGCATCCACGGTTTGATGTATGAGTCTCAGAAAAGCAACGATGCAGGTCCTTCTTTCAGCAGGTTCCTCCTGGAGACCACCGATGAGTACAAGATGAACGAGAAAGAGATGGCCTATCTGGCTGGCTCTTTCTTTACAGCAGGCTCAGATACGGTGCGCACGTCCTATTACACGAACAGGGAATGCAACTCGCTGACTCTCCATTGAATAGACATCTTTGGCGGTGTGCACCGTTCTGATGTGCGCCGCCCTGTTCCCCGCTGCGCAGGCCGCCGTTCAAGAGGAACTCGACTCTGTGATCGGAAGGGACAAACGTGAGTACTACCTACTGAAGCACTAAAGTTCTATCAATGTCTGACCTGAATCAGCTCCCACCTTTGCGGACGAACGTTCGCTCCCTCACCTTAGGGCGTTTATATCTGAGTCTCTACGTTGGCGCCCCATAATTGGCATGGGTCTGCCACATAGCACTACGGAAGACGTTTTCTGGGTATGCCGTTACCCTATTTGCTTAGTGTGGGCTAACATCAACTTTGGCTGCAGGGAAAATATTGTATCCCTGCTGGAACAACGGTGATAGGAAATCACTGGTAGGTCATCTCATGTAGTGACCAGAGGCGGCGTCACTGACATTGTGTTATTTAGGGCAATCTCGCGTGACCCAGACGTTTTCCCCAACGGAGAACAATTTGATCTCCAACGCTGGATCAACAGCAAGGGACAACTACGAGACGACCTCAAGTTTTTCACATTCGGATTTGGGAGAAGGTGAGACATGGTTTCGTGGTGCTTTTCTCTGCACTAAATATAGGGGTCTAGGGTGTGCCCCGGCCAACATGTTGCGAACCGTTCCGTGTTCATCAATGCGCTCATGGTCCTGTGGAGCTTCCGCCTCTCTATGCGCACTCCGCCTGCGGATGACATGGTGTATATGAGAGGTATTACACCTGAGAAGCAGGCGTGCGATATCAAATTCGACCCTAGGATTAATGAGAGGGACTTAAGGGTGATAATGGAAAACTATGGGGACGCTTAGTGATTCGCAGCGTTGGAAAGGCATACTATCGGAACGTTGGTTTACTCGTTTCATTAGCTGTAGTTATGGTTTTCAATGTTCATTCTCCTGGTCGTAAATTTCTTCCATCAGACACATGCCAGATATAGATATGGGAAAACATGTAACTATACCAGAGTAAAATTAACACTCATGGGGGTTTATGCATATGGTGGACCTTCCTAGAGTGTGCGGCGATGCATTGATCCAACTCCATGTCCTGGAATGAACATACAAGGCGAGTAATTATCTCACGCATGTCTTGACAACTATCACATAGGTGCCACAATCGCGTAACTACATCACAGTAGGCATGCCAGGACCTAGAGGAATTGCTGGGGCTCAGTATAATATCATATAAACGTGTGTGAAGCGTGAATCTCTCTGAGCAGCCCGCCCAAAGTGACACAGTAGGTACTGCCTCAATCGAATGCCCACTAATGCTGAACGAAGTTCCTGGGGTTGTCGCGCACGTTGGGCGAAAATTAGTCGACACACTTCAATCCTTCGCTATATCCCTTTCTCGCCTTCGCTGTCAGTATGGCTTCTGTAGACTTGCCTGTAATGTATCGTGCTCCCCTCGTAGGAGCCAGTTCGTAAATCTCGAACCTGTCGCTGGCGGCGGCAAAGAGACTTTACCCAACTCTAGCTCTATTACCCCTCATGTTTTCCACGCTGACCTCGGTGTGACCTCCGACACGTCAACTATACCAGCCGTCTGTGACAGTGTAAGGTCCAAGTAAAGCCGGTTATAACACGGACTGCGCAGAGAAAGTCATCAAGGAATCAAGGGTCTGCGATGACAAGCTCTGCGGCATCCAAGGCTGTGACGTTCCTAGGTTGTTCATCTGCTTGAAGGGTACTACCGACTGGGGAGAGATGAATCGTAAGTATATTGAAAATCATAGTCAGGACACCCTGACCCCATGGCCGGCTATGGCTACGTTGCGCCTAGCTTAGTATTCGGCCTCCAGTGGGATATCCATGCCCTATATATTTGGAACGGGAGCTTCACAAACCAACAGGCTATGTGAAGATTTATTAGCTACATTCCAGCAGCATCGCGGCGCATCAATCAGCAGGCGCTCACTAACGCTACTCAGTCAATAAATTGTTGTTACACTACAAATACAATAACCTGACACACGTATTTATCCTTCTCATTCACCATTTCTCCTTCTTACCCGCTTCGACATTTCTAATAACTATATATCAACACTCTATTACCCTACCCACCTTTTCCTCTACGTTCTACGAGCAACTTTAAAAGCACTAGTTTAACCCCTGTCGGCCCGGATACCGTAGTTAAATCGTAGCAAGATGGTACCTCACACAGGGCAATGCCCCCAAAGATAATGAACGGGATTTAATAATAATGAACCTAACATACATGCCCCTCTTGGTTCTCCGATCGCGTGGGTGCCGCAACAAAATGTATCGAGTCCATCGCATAGCTGCTAGCTGTACCCCCTTTGATCCGAGCAGTGTTATGGCTACGAATACTGAGCATAAGGAGGGGGCCGAGCACGGATCCTTCAAAATATTCAAGTATGGCATCCATCACCTCGAACCCAATCCAGCCCGGTGTGTCATGCACGTGTAGATAAAGGAAATACACTGCATTGAATACAAGTGCGCTGAGCGCTCTTAGAGGACAATGATTGGTTATCGCGATCATGTAAACAGATTGCTATGTGACTCACATGAGAAAGTAAATGATATTGTCTCGCACAACAACACCAAAAAACGTATTGATGGTGAGCCGAGAGCTTTGGCATCCCTCTTTCGTGTGTTTGACAAAGCAATAAAGAGCCATAGCGACGAGGATAAACTCGTACCCACAGCTAGCAAATCTGCCGATTACAATTAGATTTGGTGCATCATTCGGGACTAGCCACCAGCAGTCTCCCTGTTCTGGAACAGGTGACGCAATAGACCCTGTGTTCCCCAGGAACCGTGTATGTCAGAGATGCGTCAGAAGCAAATGTTGCAGACCATACCTGCAAACTGGAAACTACTGAAGGCCATTGCAGCTGTGATGACGCTTGTGCATTGTATAACGCCGAAACACTACCAAAGAAAGACAGCAACACGTTTTGGGTTCCCACACAGGGCATAGACCCGTAATGTCATAATCCCTAGCCCATTCCCCATGCGATTCAGACGTAAACAGGTCGCAAAGAAGGGATCGTACCGTCTAGGACAATGCGAATAACCGACTCTAGTGCAAGTTGCATAAACATGACGTCGAAAATGCCTAAATTGATAAAATATGAATGCGTTGTTTAGAAAGACAGAGGAAACAAAACACTCGTACATCTGGGAAGCATCTGTATGCTGAGAATCAAGGTATAGACATGGTACTTACGCCTTAAGTGAGACAGGTAAGCGGGAGAATGGGCGGGTTCAAGTGAAGAGGGTTTTACATTGCGTGACAGGAATTTGATATTGTGTGTAACTAAGTCAATTGGCATTAACTGCAGGTACTATCACGATAGTGCGACGAGTCTTACATGATGGATATCTGCGAGCAAAAGCGTACTTAGCATACAAGTTTTTAGTGAATTTCTTGTGCATCTCACAAACCGAGGAGGACACCACCGTATCTTAACTTAGAGTGTACAAATGTAGTAATCTCTTGACGAGCTTTGAAAGAAATAACGTACTATTGCAAACAAAACCTTGAATGGAAGTGAACCTTCTGGTGTCTTTTAAGAGAAACCGTTTAGCGTTTCCAAGTGTACTGTTCATTGATTCATCGATGAAGCTTACCCATATCAAATCCACCTATTGCATAGAAAGAATCAAGAAGATCGAGTCAGCGTCTTTCTTGAATATATATGTCTTACTTCTTGATCTATGGTGGTAAATTCATGTAGTGGTAAGCTACGTTTCGTTCTCAAGGCTGCGAAACAACGAACTGTAGCAATATATTGTCAATGTCGCACTAGCGGCTACAGGAAGACAGCGACGGTTCCGGATGATCAGAAGCTGAAGAGAAGAACACGATGTCCTAATATCCACACATACCATTCGCGTAGCTACTGCCATACATTTCATATATCTGCTCCAGAGAAACAGGGAACGACATGGGAACCGACAGGATAGCGTGAAATACACCACTGAAGGGAAGAATGACAGCGATGGCTCAGCCATCCTTGCTGTTTAAGGTTCCACGGAGCGCTCTACTGTTACTTATTTCAAACCCGCTCACCAGTGCACACGCCAAACAAATTCGGGTTCTCTCGACTGTAGATGGCAAGAGCCGAGTACTACGGGTCTATCTAGGACCCTCGAGAGCTGAAAAGGCAAGACGCCTTCTTGTGCAAGGGTAATCTGCATCAGATTCTCATGGGTATACGGGCTGTGCTTCTGTCTGCATTGCACTTTGAAAGATTCGCCGTTTGCATACACATGGTTGATTGGCACCGCATGCCCGAGAGACACGCCGGGATTAGGTACATGATTCATCGCCTTTGACAGCCTTTGGGTGCTCGGGGACATCGGCGCCGAACAACGCGGTGGGCAAGATATCTTCACATTTGCCTATGAAGGACAGGTGTCGGCCGGAAGAGATCGTGTCATCGTCGATGTTGAAAACAGCCACGTTTCCGCCTGATTCCGCAACTATGGATTGGTAGCCCGAAGCGGGGTATACCTGCAGAGGTTCAGCACCTAGGTGTCAAGCCAAATAAACCGCCGACGTACCGTCGAGGACGTTCCAACCACAAGCGCGAGGTCTGCCTTCTCAACCACCGAATCGATCGTATACGTGCGCTGTATGCCCTCGCCAAACCAGACGACCCCGGGACGTGCGAGTGCATCGCACTTGGGGCACCGTGGCAAGTCCAAGGGCGCTATGGCGGGCCACTCGTCTATCTCATGGTGGCGCTCCGTGATCTCCTCAGTTCCTGCAAGTGCCGGGCATATGGGATTGGTTGTATTGTGCTCGCGATGGCCGCATGAGCTGTCCGTGCAGAGCACATCAAACAGGCGGCCGTGCATCTCGATGATGGTGTCACGTGTTAGATTGTCGATGTCTCGTTCGGAGAGCGAGTGACGCTGAGCAACTTCGCGAAAGGCTCGAGTACTGAGGCCGTCGATGTTCTGGGTGACGAGGGTGAAGCTCTCGGCGTTTGGTGCTACGCGCTTGAGAACACTGGGGATGGAGAGCGACGCCAAAGCGTAGTGTGCGGCATTTGGCGATTTCTGTCCTGCACTGGGAACATGGGAGGATGCCTAAGAAAGCAGAGCTTAGAAGACGCCAATATAGGGGCTTACATAGTCCGTCGATAGTGATAAAACTGCCAGACAAGGCTTGGATCGCTGCGAAATGCTTCAGGCGTGGCTAGGCTGATTGCGTCATACTTCCGCCAGAGCCCACCGGCACCTCGAAAGGTAGGTATACCTATACATGTTTATATGTCAGCCTCGTCCTGGAGTTGATGGGGGAACGTGAACAAAGACAGATAAACATGACTAGAAAGGCGGTTGGGGATGTAATCTTACCTGATCCTGCTGACAGTCCGGCGCCAGCAATCGCGACGATGTTCTTCGACCGCTTGAGTATCTCCTGAAATGCTTCCATGTTTGCATCTAGTTCCATTCCGAGTGTGTTCCGGTGGCTATGAAACGCAATGTGGAGGTCAGTCTCAGTTCCGAAGTACCAGATCGTGGCTGGCGTCATTAATTGTAGGAGCCTGTGGCCGTGACCGTCGGCAACCCCCGGCTGAGCTCAAATTCTGACATCGGATGCTTTGACGGCGACTTGACGCGACGCGTTGATTATAGCTCCCCCATCCGCTACAGGGAATGGTCAACTGGCCTCTGCCCACCCAGTATCCCAATCCAGCATGGCACGAGATGAGCCCTCGAGGAAAAGACGGTCGCTTTACTGAAGAGCAGCTCGAGTTTATCAGGTCCAACGATGGTAGGCACTCTACATCCAATTGCGGCGTCTTTGGGGGCAACGGGAACTCACCGTGCTTGATTTCTCATAGTTCCTGGAAAAATCAACATCTGCGCAGAACTCTTCATCATTGAGCAGAACAGGCGTAAGCGCAAACAGCTCGGATTCGATAACGACAGCGGAGACGAGATTCCACCAAGTCCAAGTCCATCGCCACGCACTCGTAGGTGTCGTGAGGTTGCGCAGACATTCGCTCCGCTGCACAAGAAGAAGAGAGTACGCAAGGTATGCGTGAGGGATCTAGCTGCTTCCGTGGCCCCGCTGAAATCGCTGTCAAGTCATCCAATTCATGGACATTTAAAGCCCCCGATGAGGAGTGGTCTTCCCCGACGCCTATGTCTACAGATGGGCTTGACACCGTTACCGACGATGACTTACCCTCCATGTCAAATATTGGTCCTCTTGTTTCCTATCATAAATCTGGCGACGTTGACGAACCTATGCCTTTCACGCCGTCTAAGACCTTTGTCGAGAGGGTCCGTTATGAATTTGATTCCCCTCAGTCAATACGGTTAAAACCTGGCTCCCATTCACCATCTGCTCAAGCGGCGGCTCCTCCCTCACCTTCAAAAACATCAGTTTCTCCGTACTTCTCTCTCCATAGACTGGATAGGGCGGGGCCCGTTGCTTCAACCTCATCCGTAGTCAATGCGCAGCCAGGGAACGGAGACGTCTTTAGCCTTCCTTATCCCGAGGTCCATGACAATTCTTACGTACATCTTTCTCCTCTGTCGGTCTCCGCTGAGTTAGCGCCGCTGTCCGCCGCTCATTCGAGACCTGCCGCTTCTTCCAACCAAATTGACCCTTCCCTCGAAGTCAACTCTCCTCATTTTCATCGTAGCTCGCAAGTCCCTCTAGAAACACCAAGAAAAGCCTCATCTCGGCGTTCTCACCCTCCCGAAACGGATCTCAGCGGAGACGAAGGTGACAACGAAGGTGAACTCCCCAGTGCGATGGCTAGTGCCCACCACGCTCCCAAACCGGCCAAACGTAAAGGCATCTTAAAGACACGAGTCCGTCGCTCTCCCGTTCCAACTAGTGACGTGGACGAAGTGTCGCTCTCTCAAACACAGTTGTCTCCTCATAGTGAATGTCGCTCCCTCCTGCATACTCGTTGGGCATCATCTCGTTTAGGTACTCAGGCCGACTTGACCGAGGTGACGGTTGATGATGATGAAGGTAATTCTACCATGGTCAGCTCAGCTATTCCCGGGCGTCTCAGGAAGCACAAACCAGATACGAGCGTCAAATTCAAAGACGAGCAAATGGCTGCTTTGCCTTCCTTGGATGTCGACCATCGCGTCGACGGGACTCCCGCTCTGAGCCGTACCCGTGCTTGGACCTTCAAGCGCAAGAGGGCTTTTGTTCCCACACCTGATTCAGCGTCTCTTCCCCCATTCAAGCAAGTACGGTTTTCTTTAGATCCCCAGTCGAGTCCGAACTATGCTCTCGAGCCGGTGGAGCAGCATTTGGTGCCACAAACGCCTGCCAGGTCTTCCTCCAAAGTGGATTCGGCCGTGAGGACAACGGGCAGTGACGGGGTTGCGCCTCTCTCAGAGCCAGTGGACGTAAATGTTGGGCCTATCGTCGTCTCCCCTTACTTTAGTCCACAAAGCCGACGGACACGGAGTACAGCAGGCGAAACCAAGGTTGCAGAGGTGGACGCCAACGAAGATATGATCAAGGGGCCCCGCAGCCAGGCGAACTCGATGCAACTCCCCTCTGGCAATGTCGGCGACGATAAAAGCCCCCTGAGCTGCGCAAAGCCGAGGAAGCACAGAAAGAAAGATAAGGGTAAAGGTGAACAAGGCGCATCACCGCCGCCCACCAAGGTCGGCAAGAGTGACGAGGAGGATTTCCCAAAGACTCGCCGCACTCGGAAGCGTAAAGTTTCTGTTACGTCAACGGCCGACGCGGCACCCCCGCCCCCACCGAAGCGTCCGCGGACTGCGGCGGACCCCCAGCCTCATTCGGACCTGGCGCGGTTTCCGAAGCTGGCGGAGCAGTGGTGGGACTTGAAACCGACTATGATTCAAGGTGAGCTCTGCTGAAAACTTATGACCCCGTTAATGTCTCATTCCCGTGTTTCGTTGTAGAGGAGTTCGCCGCCGATCCTTGGAAACTCCTCGTCGCGACTGTCTTTCTCAACAAGACCTGGGGCAGAAATGCAATTCCGACGTTCAGAAAGGTGCTCGAACGCTGGCCAACTCCAAAGGACTTGATGGAGGGTGAGTACACCTTCCACCTCTCATCAGCTTGTCTCGCGTTTTGCTTATCGAGTAATGAAATACAGCGGACACCGACGAACTCGTCGCGATGATCCAGAAGCTCGGCCTCCAGTCCACGCGCGCGATCAGGCTCAAGGAGCTTTCTAGAGCGTACCACGAGCACCCGCCGCGCACGGGCACGCTGCAGCTCGAGCACGGAAAGTTCGCACGCGCACCTGCCTCGCTTAGAGAGAGGTACCCACCCGAACTTCCGTCGACGTGCGATTCTGAGGCTGACGTGAGCCTCGCCCTCGGCGGGGAGGCGTGGCCGTACCCGAAGACTCCTATCTCGCACCTTCCCGGCGTGGGAAGGTACGGATGGGACTCGTACAGGATCTTTTGTACGGACAACGTTACGGGAACGGGGTCGAGCGACGAGTGGAAGAGGGTGCAGCCGAGCGATAAGGAGCTGTGTCGGTATTTGGTATGTATTCTCCTCTTTCTTGATTTGCGCGAAAACATGCTTACAACGAGTATAACGCACACAGACGTGGAGATGGGCCTATGAGGAGGGCCGCATGTGGGCCAGCGATGTGGGTCCTTGTGGGCCCGTGTGCGAGGAGTGGCTGCAGCACCAGATAAGGGATGAGCTCCCGAGGAAAGCGTGAGGGATACGGTCCTCGTCTTCGGAAATCAAGTTGTATATGCGTTGGTCCGTCGTCTCCAAGTTTACACCCCTGCTAATCGTGCTTTTGCATCTTTGTTCATGTTTCTGGATCTTATATCAAAGCTTTCGCCAGTTTGCTTTTGCTTACACCATTTGCTACCATATGTTGGACTGACTAATCGGGATTGTTACTCACCTCTAATCTCTTTCGCTATAATCGACCCCTCCTTAACGTTATCTCTATGTATTTACAAGTAAATTGTAGCATATCGTATATACTGTATCAAGTAGTTCAACGTCAGATCGATTCGGCTTGCATCCTACAGTGGCTCTTCAAAGTATAAATTTACGAGGTATGGCATTCAGACGACTAATGGGAGATTGGGGCCAAACAATTCAAGTATTCGCAACAAGAAGAGAGGGTATCTGCCCAAGGTCTAATAGTAACCATTTAACACCGCAAGAGCGTCCTGTAACATCCAGCAATTAGAATGGAATAGACGATAACATAAGGGAGGGGCATACAGCTGCTTCATCATCCCAAGGCTTGATTCCCTGCATGGCCAACTCTTCAACGTCGCTCGCCGAGAAGCCAAGCACCCCTCCATCGTGGAGGTCATCGTCGTCGGAATTGTACACGCTGGGTATAACTTTCTTTTTACCACCTCTCTTCCCCTTCTTCTTGCCCTTCTTCGGCATACCTGAAGACGGGCCTGAACCTGAGCTAGCGGCAATAAGCTCGAGCTTCATCGGAAGAGCGATCTCGAAAGCCTCGCGGTACTCTGGGTGATTCCACCAGCCGTCAGGGAGGTACGCTTTGGTGTGGCTGTAGATGCACTTCTCGGCGCCGAACTTGCATTTTCCTAGGAGGAAGTAGATGCACACATTCTTCCCTCTGAAAAATTACGTGGTCAGACGGCTGGATGGAGTTGTAAGGGAAGGAGCGAGCAATGATAAACTTACAGGCCATCCCTCACGCTCAAGTCATCGTTCTTGTGCGAGTAAGCGCAGGCGTGGCCTCGCTTGCAGCCGTCGTGGTTGTAGAACCTACACGGGATGCTGTTCCCTTCGTGTTCAGCATCGCTCGACCCGGACTCGGACTCAGATTCGAACATGGAGCCAGTAGGATCGTATTGGGGCATGTCGTCGTCAAACTCTGCAGGCACGCCCTTCCCGGCGTCGAAGAGCTTCTTGGCAGCCTCGTAGTGTGCCTTTACCTCGGCATTGTTTGGGTCCTGGTCAAGGATGACTTTAAAGTCTACGAGAGCGGTGTTCGTTTCAGCTGAGAGCTGAGGGGGGAATGGCGCGGATGGCATGTGACGTACCTATCATGGCTGCTTCGTATTGTTCCAGTTCTTTGCGGGCCACACCTCTTCTAAAACGTGCCTTGAGGTTGGTTGCATCCGTAGTAAGCGCACCCTCTGCAGCAAAGTGTGCTCCCTCCCACCTTCCCATAGAGTGAGTATGAAGCCTCAGACGACGGCATGGGAAGAGCATCCTCACTCTCCCAGCTTGAGAAGCGCCGCCGCGAGGTTTGACAGGATGATGGGCTGGCGCCGTTCTCCGTGAACTTTCTGCGCCTTCTTGTAAAAGTCAGCGGCACATTCGTAGTGGCCAATCCTGAATGACTCGTTTCCCTTGATGGAACGTTGTTAGAAGATGAACAAGTATTTGGGTTGCGCATTATCGCTCGCCTTTTCCCTGAGCTTGTCTGACTTTTCCCTCCGCTCCTGGGCTTTCAGCCGCCGTTGCTCTGCGCGGTCTTTCAACTTCTGAGCGATCACGGGTTCGTGTGCAGGCTTCAGGGTGGAGGAGCCTGATGGTTTGTGATCTGACATGTCTGACGTGGGTGCGGGTGGATGTCTGTGAGAGAACAAGAATGAAGGCCAAAGAAGGACGCGCGTCTGACATACACGCGCTCGTGGGAGAGATTCAGATGCGCCTCATTTGTTTACAAAGAAACCTCCCACCACTCAAAATCCGCTCAGTCACCGTATGTAAGACATTTGACTGTGGATTGTGTGTTATTGACGCGTCGTAAACACGTCGTAAACGCGTCGCGATGCGCCCTAAGTTCGACTGGTGGCACAGCCATCGGTATTGACAGGACTCCGCAGCGGAGTTCAACGGCACCTCGGCGAACGGCGCTGTGTAACTTGAGCTTAGGCTTCCACCACTTCAAGGTATTCACTCAACAGCATCCTCACCTATATGCAGGAATTAAAGTAAGCTCTTTGGCGTGCCCTTATCCCCTAAGTGGTTTGTCTACATCGCCGGATCGCCGGTTGACCTCAACTGACCCGGGGCAGACGGACTCGCAGAAATAGGTCTAAAATTGACATGACAAGCCCGCCCTGTGAGGCACACTGGTGGCGGTTTTCCAAGGTTCCATCATTCGTGACTATGTATCGCACCTTTGTGAGTGGCTCACGGGAACTCACTCTCCTTCCGGATCCCCCAGCCCTGATACCTCCTTGACACCTTCAAAGGGTATCCTGTTCTCCACACCGCAGTCGAGCAGACACTTCGGCTTTCGAGGCACCCCTGGTCACGTTTTAATGTTATCTGAGCAGGGTTCCTTTGAAGTTACATACCTTAACTCAAAGTATCACACTCGGCTAGCCAGGAACAGGATGCCCTGGATGTCTGATCCAATCATTCGCATTCGCAGGATAATAGATGCGGCCTTATTGGCAGCCTTATCTGTACTCTTAGGGCGCATTTTAGCTTCGCCGTCGGCTTGCAACAGCTTCTCAGCTACTCTCCATGAACGCTTAATCGATACGAGGTAGAGATACCTTGCCACGCTATCCGCTTTCTGTGCAGTTAAAAACAGGACTTCTCAAGCATCGGCACTAAGAATAGCGACATTTACAACATCCTCCAGCGCTAAACCATACTTCACACTTCATATAAGCTGATGGTCTCTTCCTCCTCCTGGTTTTCCTTCACTGTCCACTCTTTCGGTGCGCCATGTCGACTTCCCTCATGCCTGCAGACTCTGTCGAGACCAAGGACTCCACGGCAAACCGACAGTCCCTCACGCCGACGGATGAAAAGTCAACTTACAGTCAGGCCGACGTGGAAGCGTCCGTCGTCGAACAGGCCGCCGACGAGGAGGTTGTTTTACATGATGAGAGGGACATCGTCACACACATCATCAGTGTCGAGGACGACCCAAGTCTCAATCCATGGACGGTACGGTCGATGATCATAGGTCTGGGTCTTTCGGCGTTTGGAGGAGTGTTAGGTAGGTTCTTACATGTGAGATTGCTGAGTTTACATTACTAAGTCCTCCACCCAGCCCAGATTTACTACTTCAAACCGGTTGGTAGAATCCATACAATCAGGATGCACCGTTACTAATCGCAATTTAGCAAACGATTCTCGTCTCGCTGATGTTCCTGGGCGTCATCTCCTACGTCCTCGGGATCTTTATGGCGAGCTTCATACCTCGCAAAGGTCTCTTCCGCTACCTCAACCCGGCAAGCCCCTTTCCCGATCAGTTTACTTCTCATTCTAACATTTTTGTGGTGTTCTGTAGGGGCCCTTTAACAAGAAAGAAAACGCGTTCGCCGTCATCATGGCTAGTGCAGCTGCCAACTCTGCCCTTGCCACCGAGGTCCTCGCCGTGCAGCGTCTGTACTACAACATCACGCCCAACGCGGATGCCTCCATCTTCCTTTTATTTGCGAGCCAGCTTCTGGGATATGGTATCAGTGGCTTGATGCGATGTACGTGCCTTTTATCTCATTCTATGCGTTATGATCGGCTTGCTGACTGTATGCACGATAACAACTTCCAGCTATCTTGCTCTACCCGTCAAAGATGCTGTACCCTGGCGTTCTCCCACTCATCTCCATGTTCGATGCGCTATTCCAAGGAGGCATTTCGGCACGAAAGAAGCTTCGCGTGTTCACAATCGTATTTTGGGTGTGAGTGCCCGCTCCCATTATACTCACCCCCACGTTATATACACGTTCATCTCACGTTGTTTACGATTTTGACGTGGCGTGGTAGGATCTTTATCTGGGAACTGTTCCCTGAGTGGATATTCCCGCTCATCACGGGCTTCTCGATCATCTGCCTGGCTGTACCCAACAACGCGGCAGTATCGCGTCTGTTTGGGGGAAGTAACGGCAACGAGGGTCTCGGAGTGTTGTCGATTTGCCTCGATTGGCAGGTTCGTGTTCGGCCCACTTCGTTGAATGAGCTCGAGTGCTGACATGAAGTTAGTACATCTCTGGGGGCGTTAATCCGATGGTGATCCCACTGAAGGCGCAGGTATGATTTCGTTACTCATTCAAGAAAAAACAAGCCTCACGCTCGAGTTAGCTATCGAATTTTATCGGGTACATTCTCTGCCTGTGAGTAATCTCCCGAACCATTTCCACGCGCCGTCTCTTCTCACTGACACGCCTCCTTGTAGATCCGTCTTCTCTGGCGTGTACTACATGAACATCTGGAAAGCCCAAAACTTTCCTTTCGTAAGCCAACCATCCCTCTCCCTAATTAACTCGCTCTCACAATAACCATTCACCGTGAACATCCAATGACATACTGTGGCTATACATCCCCAGCTTTCACAGCTCCTCTTCTATGAAAACGGCACGCCATACAACCAAACTCTTATCCTCAACGCGAACTACGAGGTCGACCCCGCGCTCTTGGCGGAGCAAGGCCTCCCGTGGTACGCTGCGACATGGGTCGTTGCGCTCATCGCGACCAACCTGGGGCTCGGCGCGACGTTCACCCATCTCCTACTGTTCAACTACAAGGATATGAGCCTGGCGTGGAGCTGGGCTAGCCCCACGAATATTCGCAAGTCGTTGGGCGCTGCCATGTTTTGGAGGCCTAGAGAGGCGAAAGAGGAGATGTCGAAGGAGGAGCTGGAGGCGCTGGATCCACATTATCGAGAGATGCTCAAGGTGAGGTGCTGTGTTTGCTTTATGTTTTCCTGGAGCTGATGAAATATATAGTATCCGGAAGCCCCCAACAGCTGGTACTTGGCCATTTTGATAATATCGGTCATTATATCATTGGTAGTGATCTACAAGTCTGACTCTACTCTGCCATGGTAAGTACTACTATAAGCTTTACGTTGACTAAACTCACGAGATGTCTACAGGTGGTCCTATGTGATTTCTGTTTTGCTTGCGAGCGTCGCCATCCTCTTCTTTGGTGCACTTTATGCCATCACTGGTCTTCAGTTTGTCATTCAAGGGTTTGTCCAAATGATCGGAGGATTCATCAACCCCGGAAAGCCTATGGCAAACATGTATTTTGTCTTGTTCAGCTACAGTAAGGGAATCCTTGCTTATCCAGTGCCAGTCTATTCACAAAGTACGGTGCTCAGATTCCGTGCTGCAATCCCAGCTGCTCCTCCGCGACTTGAAGATAGCCCAATGTATGTTTATGGGGCTTCACTACTTTACTATGAAGTAAAGCTGACCTAATTGCAGACGCAAAGCTACCTCCCCGAGCCGCCTTCACAGCCCAAACTATCGGCACACTGCTCGGCGCCGTGTTGAACTACAGTAAGCTTTCTTCTCTATGTCCATCCCTATGCTAACTGATATTCTACCACAACCAGTTTTAATGAACTCAATCATCGACAACCAACGTGACATTCTGCTCTCCGTACAAGGCACCAACATTTGGTCCGGCCAACAGGCTCAGCAGTACAACTCCCAGGCGATCGCATGGGGCGGGCTCAGCCACCAGCTATTCGCAGTCGGGCAGCGCTACCAGTGGGTCGCATGGTCGTACGTCATAGGCTTGTTCGTACCCGTTCCGTTCTGGGTCGCGCATAAGTTGTGGCCCCGGCTGAGGTCGGATTACTTGTATACTCCGGTCATATGGTGCGTGTCTGCATTCGTGTTCTGCGAGTGGAGTCGGGCTAACGTTAGGGGCACAGCTACTACATCGGATACCTATGCGTCGGCATCAACTCGTCTATCCTGTCATATTTCACTGTCGGGTTCCTGTCTCAGTGGTGGTTGCGTACTCGCCACCCGAAGTGGTTCAACAAATACAACTATATCATTGGTGCTGGTGCGTGTAGGCTTGGCTTTTTCATGGACGACGATGCTTATGGTTTATGTAGCTCTCGACGGTGGTACGCAGGTGATGGTGTTCATTCTCTCGTTCGCAGTCCAAGGTGCAGCGGGTGAATCGTACCTGTTCAAGCAATGGTGGGGCGCGAATCAGCTTGGTAATTACGATTATTGCAAGTCCTTAAACTGAACTTGTATGTTACAAAGATCATGTAGCATTGTCCATAATGCTGTGGTCAATTTACCTATTGTCGTTTGCCTTGCACATAGAAATGATCGATGACGTGAAATCGATCAGTTTCTTGTGTTGTCAAGCGAATCTCATCTCGAAGAATACTCTGTCCGAATTTCAAATGCGTCATTATAGTACTTGATTACGAATTAACCATGCTATAGTAACCCAATTTGTCTCCAGTTAACCATCCATAATGAAGCAAACCGTCCGGATTTCCCGTGAAAGATCAAAGCGAACATGGCCCGCACAATTCTCTACACCACGTTCACCGTAACATTCTGATACTCGACCCACAGTGCCAAACTCGCCTACACTTATAATCAGCCACCCCATAGCATATCTCGAAATGTTAAACTCACAGAGACAAGCGCAATCTGCGTCACCCCAATCAGCGCTTCGCCCTTCTGCAATGCCGCGGGGATGGCGACCGTGAAGTTCTGGTTCGGCTGCTGGTGCGCCGGGTTCGGGTTCGGCTCGACGGGATTGAACGCGCCATTGTACAGGATGATGTCAAGTCCTTCGGCCATGGGCAGGCATGCGCCACTCGCGCAGGATGTCATGCTGATGATGAGTGCGACTTGGTCGAATCCTGTCAGTTGTTCCTACATTACATATTGGTCGGGAGATGATTTAGCGAAGAGTTCGAGTGGAAAAGAGAGCAGACGAGGATGTAAATGAACGCACGGGCCGCTCGACGTCGACGGTGATGTTTGACCCGGCCGTGACGGACTGACCCTCAGTGGGGAGAGTGATGATGACGTTTTGCGCGAGCGCAGCAGCAGCAAAGAGAAGGGCTCCGAAAGACTGGGTGAGCTTCATCGTTGCGTTCGTTGGAGTATATTGCCCTTCGGGACGTCAGAAAAGAGGAGAGTGGTATGTGGGTCTTGAAGACCACAACCCCCTATTTTTATACAGGTCCGGAAGGCGAGCAAACAACGCGAAGGCTATGAGCTTACGCCTGCAGAATGAACCACAGACGCGTAAAAGTATATCATTGCCAGGGGCGCGCGGTCAATGGAGCCCGAACATGAATGTGAACAGGCCGGAGGCCTGTAGTTCGGTCGGAAAGAACGATGAATGCAGCCTAGACTCGGACAGCTCGGAGGCTAACTAGTTTCATAAGAGGGACAGCTCTCGTCATCTCGGGCTCATACGGAGGACAGGTCACTTACACGGAGAACGGATGCCGTGAGATCAATACAGACCTACTGAAGTGGCATTCAAAACCTTTTAATCTAGTCAGATAGACAGAGAAAGGATAAGGAAACGCGTTGATAGTTGTCAATAAAGGTATCGTCGATGTATACTTAGACGTAGAGGCTCCGACACCAGGGTAGCGATCTGGATCCTTTGATATTGAGTGTTACGGTAAAAGACTGAACACTCGGCTCGGCCAACCGGATGAATGCCGCCCGTCGTCCCCAAATATGCATAACACTGCCCAAGTGTGGCAAATAATGGAGGTGTGAGGACAAAAAGAGTCTACTAGGTGCCCCAGATGCAGGTGTGGAGATATATAAGGAGTTCCTGGACCAGCATAAGATGGTCTTCCAACGCAATGAAAAAAGCGGGACGAACTATTGTCATGGTATCCCAGTGTAGTAACTCGGGTTCGAGCCGCCCACCCTCAACGACTTTTGAACCTTCAAGCGGCAGCTAGCAGTAATCATACCCACAGTTTTTATTCATCACTTCAACTCAGCACGTTGTGTGAGCTCACCTAACGCCGCCTCCCCTTGGACTGGTGGAGTCACCACCTCCGCCTTCCCAACAAATACGTCGACCTCTAACGATTCCTTGACCGCGATCTTGGACACCTTCCCCTTATACTTATCGTCAATCGGGAGCGGTCGGAAGTATGGCTGCGCGAGCCAGTGCGGGATGAGCGGCAGACCCGTAACGGGCTCGATGGTGATCTGCTCTGTGAGCGTCGAGGGCGCTTCTGAAGCTGCTCTCTGTACGTCCCGATGGATGGCCCATTAATTCGCTGCCCAGAACGACGAAAAAGAGAACAAGAAAGAACGCACCTCCATCCTCGTCTTCATCTCCGCACATATCTCCTCGTACTTCCCGATCACCTCCTCCCACCCCTCTCTGGTATTCCGCGATTCCGAGCGCACCCTCCCCAACCGGTCACGTAGGTCCGTCTCGCGCGTCAGGGCGGGCCGCATGAGCTTGAACAGGTGCCCCTTGACAGCGCTGAGTGCTGTTGTGGTCTTGAGCGAGCGTGCAATGGCGAGGTACTCGAGCGCGAGATCTGCGTGTGGCGGGTATGAACCCGAGAGAGCTATGGCGTGAACGTCTGTCTGCTGGGAGGACGAGGTGATGTCGTGTGATGGGATGTAGGATAGTGGTGGCGATGCTGCTGCTGCTGCTGAAGGCGACGAGGTGGAGGCGGAAGAGGAGGCGGAGGGGACGAAGAGCGCGGGGTTGTATAGCTGGCCTTCGGCGCTCATGAGCGCATCTGCGCCGGTCTGCACGAGGCAGCGTTCGATGTCAGAGTGGAAGAGGATGTTGCCGTTTGCGAACACAGGCACGGAGACGGCTTCTTTAACCGCGCGGATCTTCTCCCAGTCTGCAAGGCCCTACATATACGTTAGTTTGAAGGCAATGGGTTGGCTGAAGGGATAGACGTACGGTTCTCTGGCCTCGCTGCTCGCGAAGCCGACTGTGGCACGTCAAGATCTGAGCGCCCGCACTCTCGAGCATCTTCGCGTACGCGACGGTCTTCTCCACTGTAGGAAAAACACGGAATTTGGCGGTAACGGGAATCTTCAGGTTGACATGAAGAATATTGACTATGGTGCGGATCATGTCAAAGTCAGTATCTCCGAGGAAGACACACTGGACGGGACGAGTGGGTACCACCAGCCCGCCTTTGCCCGCGACTCATCGAAGGATGAAGTCTCACCAAGTTTGTATATCAAGTCCCAGTCCTCCATCAAGAACGACCCGTACTTTCCGCGTTTCGCGATGTCCTGAGGACACCCTAAGTTGATATCGATAGCGTCGCAGTGGTCCTCGACCACTTTCGCAGCTTGAAGCAGCGTTTCCGGGTCATTTCCACAGAACTGGACGACAAGGGGGCGGTCAAGAGATGGTGAGCCTTCTTCTCCGGAGGGTATGTCAAAGAAGGCGTCGCGGTGGGAGGCTTTTGATGGTGCCATGAAGATCTGCACAAGAGAGGTGTGTCAGTAAACATGAGGGGTCAACAGGATGGGGGACTTCGGGTAGACGCGACTTCACAGATGAAGTCACAGAAGTAGATGACGAGGGGGAATTTTTGAGGTTAAACGCACCTTAGCGTTGATCATGGGCGTATATATGAGCTATATCTCCCATCACGAGCCCAGTAAGTGTCCAGTCATGAAGTATGGGTAGAAGCGCTTCGCTCACCTGGGCTCCATATCTTCTCGAAAGCACTCTCCATGCCTACAATGTTTCAGACAAGAAGTCTTGTAAGGCGATATCCAGATCTAATGATGTGTTGTAAACTTACCAGCTCACTCTGATCGACCATGGGCGCGACGACGTACTTTGGACTCCTGAGCACATCGCGGTAGAGCAGCCAGCCAGTTGCCTTGGCGTGCTGTGGCTGCAGTGGTAGTGGTGTAGAAAGGCCTGGCATGAGTAGTGTTGCAAAGCGTCGTCTTATGCAAGAAAAGGAGGAGGGAGAGGCGAAACAGGAAATCATCCGCACCGAGTCGCCGGAAGCAAAGAAAGGCAAAACGCTTCGGCTCGGAACCGGAACATACTTTGCACTGCCATTCTATCAGCTCAGGGGTAAACTTTTCGCGTCCATCCAGAAAGTGTGGATAAATGAGAATATTCGTAAGTTTTTATTGTCTCCTCATAAATAGTAGCGATACGGATCAACCGCTCTAAGTTATAGATATCAACTTCAGCGAATAAATATGAATACAATAATGATCATCCCAGCCATTCATGGAGAGAATGGGTGTTACAGCGCATGTCTGAGATTGAGCCTTCAAAGAACGAGATCGATCCAGTCCCACTGGACGCCGTGAATGCGACCCGCTGTCTCGGGTGCGAACTGCTGGAACCCAGCAGGCGTGAAGTCGAGGTCGGTTAGTGCGCAGGCGGTGCAGCGGTCCGTGACGGTCACGTTGATCGTGATGCTTCCGTCTGTAAACGCAAACGAGGAGTTCAGTCAACATAGGACTCGGAGAGAGTATGGGTGAGAGTGTTACAGGTCGCGCTGATCTTCTGGTTGCAGACGGGGTTGTTGTTTGGGTTCGTGCCGGTGTACCCGGGGAAGGTGTCGAAGAGGGTTTCAGAGACAGCGACGATCATGTCCTGCTCTGTGTTCGTGATCCCGCAGGCGCCGAGGCCGGGAGTGTAGAAAGTACCTGCATAGTCATGTTAGCATCTCAGTGAGTAGGGGACATGCTGGAAGTGACGTACCATCGCCGGTCTGAGTGCCAACCAAGAACGGAGGGAGCGTAGACGTGGGGCTCGGGGTTGCAGACACAGTGGAC
The DNA here is from genome assembly GCF_000271625.1 of Coniophora puteana RWD-64-598 SS2. Classification (NCBI taxonomy): domain Eukaryota; kingdom Fungi; phylum Basidiomycota; class Agaricomycetes; order Boletales; family Coniophoraceae; genus Coniophora; species Coniophora puteana. Next base: position 59,268 of record NW_006913075.1, read on the forward strand.
GAAGGAGGTGGTGTCACGGTTGATGACGGAGGGGGCACGGTCGACGTCGAGGCCTGCCTTGCGAAAACGTTGCGAACGCCTTCAGGAATCACAGCCGCGTTGGCCGAGATGGCGAGCGAGAAGACGGCAAGAGCAACGGAGGAAAACAACATCGTGACAGGTGAAATGGAGAAAAGGTGGTTGATAATTTAAGACAAGGGTTTGGACAGAATAAAGGACAAAGTAAAGGGGTCTTGCGCTGCAAAGACAAAGATGAGAATTGAAGAGGTATGAGAATGACGGTTCCTGGGCCTGAACGCTGCTACTTAAGCAAATTTCCCCAAACTCCCGGCGGGGCGCAGTTGATTGAAAGACATCAAGGATATCCTGTAAGCGTATGATATCAGTGGTAGCCGAAGAGCAGACCAAGACATAGCCACGATCGCTCAAGCGGACAGCAAGCTTCTTCTTCGATTGGCTGTGCAATTTCATCATTAAAGTCGTGAAGGGCTGTCAAGTGCCACGTAACAGTTTGGAGGGCTGAGCAAACCTCCACCAGAGAAAATGTTCGTCATACATTGTCGATGCAGACGAACGAAAGGGTAGAGTCAGAGGTATACTAAGGGATGCAGCAGCTAGTTCGTTTCGTCACGTCGCCATCGCTGGATGTTCGCATTTCCTTGCCAGCGTAGCATAATCGTAGCCCCTGCAGATAAGCATGTGGGTCGCATGGGAGCGAGTGCTGGCACCTTTCGGAAGACACAACTGGAGACAGAGATGTTTCATCATGACCAGGCGCTTTGATGCGCGTTAGTGTGAGCATACGTCTGCATACGTACACGCTCCAAGAGAACCGCAACAATGAGCCCAGAGAGGTCCAGAGCCCAACATATGGTTGGCTAAGTCATTTTCGACGGAAGTTTGGCGCGGAAAGTGTGGGAATCACTTACCGATTTTGAGATGATTATACTCCCACGGTGACGGATGTATTGGAGACGGACAAAACCATGACCGTCGAACCTACAAATTTGTACGATAAACGATCCAAACGAAAGAACATCCTCAAAACCACACGCCTCCTCCGCTCTACCCTTTTCTACAAGATAATACATAATCTTGAATACAGGCAGCTCAGCTACCCGGAACCCATGTAATAAATACACCCGATGCCAACAGTCGAACCCAGTATAAATAAACAAATAATCTTAAAAGAAGAAACCCCTCAGTAAGCCCATCATTCAATAATGCGCTTAAAGGTCGGCGGGGAGATCATCCCAGACCCAAGTGACGCCGTGTATGCGGCCGACGGTCTCAGACGCGAGCTTGTCGAACGCGGCGGGCGCAAAGTCGAGGTCGGTGATCGCGCACGCGGTGCAGCGGTCCGTTATCGCGACGGTCACGTTGCTGCCGCCGTCTAGTTATCGAATTAGGTCAGTGGAACCACAAGCAACGAGAATAGAGCAGGAAGACTGACAGGAAGCAGTGACAGTGTGCCCACAGATGGGGTTGTTGTTCGGGTTTGTGCCGGTGTAGCCAGGGAATGTGTCGTACAGGAGGTGCGATACCGCAGCAATCATGTCCGCGTTGGTGTTGGAGATGCCACACGCGCCGAGTCCGGGGGCGTAATAGGTGCCTATGTCATGAAACAAAGTTCAATCGAGGTGGTGATGATCAGCTGGAAAGTAGAGAACGGTAAAGACAGTGTCAACGTACCGTCACCGGTTTGGGTACCGACGAGGTATGCGGGGAGCGTCGAGGTAGGTGCGACGGACGAGGAGGTGGAAGTCGTGGAGGGGGCAACCGAGGTCGTAGGGACGGGAGTGCTAGTTGGGACAGTCGTGGTAGGGACGTCGGTGGTAGAGGAAGAGACATCAGTGGTAGATGTTGCCTGGCGCCTGAAGGGCAGAGCGAAGGCGCTGGCGGAGAGCGCGAGGGCGAGAGTGGCGAGTCCTTGAACGAACATGGTAGGAACAGGTTGTGTTGGTGACGGGATGAAAGAGTGTATGTTATAGACGAGTGTCGATCTAGACAAGTTCAATAGATAGAAGCGCTTGAAAGTGCTTGACCAGAAGCTGAAGCGGAGAAAGGCGAGTTGTTGGTCACCGCCTGTGGATCTGCAGCTTTTGTACCAGACATTGTCCTGGGCGCCCACATGCTTGCATACCCAGCTAGCGATACCGCCTGATACCGCCAACAAATTCTACTCTGCCAACGCGTCTCTATCACACGATCAGGATGGCAAAGCATGGCACCGCGGGGATGCGTCAACTTGACATAGGCACTGAACTGCACTTCTTGAATCGGCAGGATCCCCATAACGCTCATTGGAAGAGATCTGACGTCTGAGTGATTAGTCCCGGAGATGCATAGAACAGTGTGAGCGTGCATGCTCATAGGAAAGCAAACCACCTAGCAATAGCAGACCTTATTGAGAACGTCTGAGAGGTGTATACATAAATCACGTAGACATACGTTGCCATAGTTTCCGCTGAAGTACATCAGCGCCAGTATGACTTCCAGACAAAGATAAGTAACGATGACCATTCGTGGTGGCCAGAAGTTGGCGAGGAGGACATGTTAATGACCCGGAATGAACCCGTACAGCTTTCCTCGACTTTTTGACTGATGATCTGGATCGCTGGGAGCCCGATCGTGTCCGATCACAGAACGTTAGGCACCGTTGTTAGGACGCGCCTTGGCTGAACGTGTAGTCAACCTTGCCACGTATTTAAGGGCTAGCCTGGGCTAGCTAGCTTGGAGAAAGGCATGGTTTGGCACGATTTCGCCATCAAAAGCGAAAATGGCGAACGTAGCGTGATGGACAAGGACAGCCAAAAGACAGAGGGCCGACAAGCTGCAGAGTTCGATCAACCGATAAGCTGGACGCCTGGCTTAATTATCATGTTTAGTAAGATTGGAAGTAGCGTTGAAACACCTGTGAGGCATTGGATAGATACGTACCGCTGAACTGGTGCTGTAGCACACGTTGCGTGGACTATAAGGCACTGTTAATGAGGGACATATGGGCCCTCGGCAGACGATGTGTACTCGGGTCACCCATGATCCAAAGTTCTCTTCAGTTTTCGGGAAAAGCCACACCAGTATCGTATCACCATACCAGAGTATTTAAGCTTCATCAGAGCAATGATAGAGGCCTGTTTGGCCTGAAATGCGTTGCCAGCGCGGCCAGGTGAGGAGACTGCGAGGAGTCCACGATGGCCATGGTCGTCCACCAGAGAGCGAACGGTCAAATACTCGCTTGTCGGACTTTGATGCGTTTCCATCGGCTCCGGCCGGACCCGCCGGAGTAGCCCGATTTCCGAAAAGCATGGACCCAGCCACGAAACTCGTTTCTCATGTTACAGTACTTTATATGAATACATACTATGTCAGATATCCACGCCGCCACGATGCCCCTAAATTATACTCGTCAATGTAGGTGCACCAAGCCTACCTACTGGCGCTCTACCGCTGTAGTTGTTCCATCAGCATAACGTTGCCAGTGAGATACTTCCAGTGCAATATGCATTGAATATGTGACATCTTTCAATCCTGTGAAGAATCGATGATCGCCCAAGGAGGCTCAGTACAGTCGTGAATGCCCTGCTGATTGAGCTCACCATGCGGGATGGAGGGTGTATGCCGAATCCAACCGACTGTCACCACATCCGCAGAGGGGGAATGCTCATTCCGATGCAGACAATATGACCAGAGAGATGTGGACGTTCCAAGAGAGAGGACAACTATCATCAGGATCAAGATGAAGGTTAGGGAAGGTTGGATTGCGGATATACTCCCAGTAGTAGTGCAAACGAGAACGATGAATGAAAACCTTAGATTACGAAGCGGGCTTCGTGAAGCAGCTCGAGGCAGATATCGGCATCCAAACTACGGTTACCAATCAAACCATCGCTCCTACTTTGGATGGATCATTGGTCCGTAAATATGAAAGGAGAAGAAGCGCCACTCCGATTCTCACTGGAGAACACGGGGCAGTTCCTAGTTTAGTCTAGTTTATGCCACCTCCTTCCATGCTTAGCACCGAAGTTACGATTTAGGCTATGCTTTGACTTGGGAATCACGCTCAGATGGGGGGAAACCGCCGATTAGCGCTTCTAGTCGATTCTCGACTACTTATATACTAAACATAATTGTATATGCTTCTAGGAGCCTTCTCCTTAATAAATAATAGGGTGCCCGCAGCATAGGGCTTGGTTTGCCATCGAAGCTCCGGCAGGAGCCTTCATATATTTCTCGGAGCTTACACGCAGCCACTGCTGCCGGATCTCAAATCCAACACTTTGGATAATAGCATGATTCAAGTGTCTATAATTATAAGGTTACACGTTGGTGGTTTTGTACTTATTGCTGTGCTGATCTCTGTATCCTGATGAAATCAAAACATGTATCAGTGCGCCACCTGACAAGGCTGACCAATATAAGATTCCTTGATGAGCCGCTATTAGCGAGCTTTCTCTCCCCCGCATCTCGTTGCTTGTCCCCGTCTGTAATAGACGCTCATGTCTCAAGAGCTGATCTCCGGGGCATCCTTCTTGTTCACGTGCAGATGCTTAGCAGGTGCGCACGACGCTTGGTTACGGCGCTGGTTCACTCAGGAATAGAGCACAGCTTCAAGTCTGACCGTCCTCATCTGGGATGGTTCACTCATGCTAAGAAGAGAGATTCGTGCCATGCATGAGATCAAAAGCCTTGCTCCCAGGATCGCGTTTGCCTGCAATCGGACTAGCGCCATAGTCATGCTTATTCCTTGGTTCCGAGGTATGAGACAGATGCTCGAAATCCAAGTCCGTAGTCGCTGAGCTTACTGCTTAAAGCCATGTTTTCTGCCATAGAATTGGATGATACCAGGGTAAGTAGTGACATCAAATACACGGCAACATAACGATTGACTTTGCTCTGCAGTTTCCAACCTCGTTCTCGTCTGCGTGAGGCGTAATAAAAATTCGCACAGTTGTCAAAAGGGAAATATTGCTGTCGGCGTTACTTATGTCATTGCAGATGCTCTTGGAAACCGTGAACTAGCCGTCAATCTTTATACTAAAGCTAACACAGCTTCTTGTCAACCGCGCATCCTTAGTCTCTGTCACAGGGAGAATGTTTTTACTGTGGAACAGGAACCCAAGAGCCCTACATTATCTCATATTAGGCGCAGCTATCACACTGGGCTGCACTATAGGATTGATAATTCCAAACACTGATACTGAACCAGGTGCGTTCATTCGAGCACCATCGACTTCACGGGTTAATGTGTGCAAGGGATATGGATGTCTTTACCTGGCTTCCATTCGTGCATAACTGTGGACTGGCACAACGCTTTCCTCATCAGTACCTTCGTTATCGAGGTAATCTGTTTTGGCAAACTATAATATCAGATCTCAAAATGACAAAATACGTAGCTCGGGTTTGATGTTTATGCGGCGTTCCTTGTCTTCTTCAATAGTATGGACATTCCTAGGACCAGTAACTCCCAGATTATTTCACTCTTTCGTAAGCAAGGTATCTGTATCTTGGCAGTAAGTCCCACAGCAAACCGCTCACAAACAATTACTAATTGGTAGTAGCTCATTCTAGGTGGGCATACTGAGACTAAAGGCTGAAGCTTTGGCATCCATCTGACATTTTCAGCCTTGCGTGTTCTGAACATTGCATTGAGTGTTATTCCCAACGTATGTCTATATCGGCGAACCGCTTTAAAGGCATTGCACTCATCATAGACCACTGAACTGTATAGCAAAGCTACTGGGTGATTGGTGTAGTGTGAGTCGATATTATCTCCCGCCTCCGTATGACGAGGTTCAATCTCTGTGCCTAGCTTTGTAGAGCCGATCATCGCAATCCTGAATGCAAGACTAATTGTTAAAGCCTGCGAGTTCGACGCAAGGGCGACATCCGGATGTAATGGATTCAATGCAGGTAGAGAAGAGACGGGGCTGATGTCTCTCCGAGGTAGTCATCACCGGTTTCCCACTCCCGAAATTATCATCAAGATCCCAAAGGTTTCCTCGTTTGGGAGACATCCGTTCGGCAACGATATTTGAAATACGAACTTCCGTCATGCAGACCGTTACATTTCAGTCGATGTACCGGACAGAAAGTGGAATATATCCGTCACATTATATTAAACAGTAATTATGTTGTACTCAGATGCTACTACACATATGTAATGTTAACCTTTCGTATCATAATGCTGGTATTTATGGAACTGTTTTCACAGATGGAGTTTACGCCATTGATCTTCCTATTTGCTCATGACTGTCTGCGATATCAGTCTGTGCCTCCAGATCCCCCAAGCTTCCCATTCTTAGTGATGGAACAAAGTTCGCACCAAGCGATTTCCGCTGGTCTTTGCGCGGTGTTTGACCTCCTAACAACTGGAAAAGTCTCTGAAGTGCCTGAAATATCAATAATGTCCAGTTCTTGACACGCCACCATATGAATAATGACAATGCCACCGCCAGTACCAGGAGGAACTGCGCAACTGCGCACGAGCGTACAGTGTATTTCTCTGCTTGCGGGAAGATGCAGGCGCAAAGGCCAGTGAGGAAGAATATCTTGCTGTAAACAGATCAGGTTATTCGTGGAAGCTCGGATCATCTATAACTCGCTTCCAGACGTGCCCCACATTACTAGCAGCGAAAAAGGAAGAGTGTACAAGGTCTCCGGCCCGCTGGCCCTCCGCAGCGGTGCGTCGATCTCGCGAACCGAGAAAACAGGCGATAAAGCGTGTAGAAGAGAGCCTTTGGGCAAGCAAGCACATTCTCGAAGAAACGGTCCATCAACGGGAGGGTTAGACGAGTACAGCCAAGTGTAGCCATGGTCGTCTAGAACAGGAGCATTTGGGAGACCATACAGCATGGCAGCATCTGTGTAGACGCCTGGCGGTCACTATCAGCAATGAAGCGCTGGTGATAATCCTGCCATCAACATACCACCTGCCCTCATCTGCCCTACGCCGTGCTAGAAAAGTTGTGGAGAAGACCAACGTTAACTGGGCATGAGAAATCTGTCGAGTCAACATCGCCACCGCCCACACCGAAGAAAGATCTCATACACATAGCCCATACTCATTTCTAAATTTATGTACGGTATATAGGGCAGCCAAGCATAGCTACAGAGTTATCCTAACAATATCATACGTAATGCACACACATCTGCGTGTACATGTTCTAACCTAAACCTATCCTGACTAGTTTTCCTTCGCCAGTCTGTCATGGGTCGTGGGGTGTCGTTAGATGAGGGTAAAGTAAAGAGTTAACAGAAGGGGAACAAGAAAGGGGGACAGAGGAAGCGAGTGAGGAATGAGAAAATCCGAGGAGAGAGCCATATGAGAGCGCAAGCGATGGAGAGAAGGTGGTGATGTCAAGGAGGGCGAGGTGTAAAAGCCGGTAGCTAGGTGGGTCATGAAGAGACGAAACCAAGAACTTTGAAGAATATCCAGAGGCAGGAGCCAGCAATGACAGGCAGCGTCAGGTTGTCGTCCCATGAGCCGAGATCTACATATCGGACGGGTAAGCCAGTGAATGCAGGATGAGAAAACACAGAAGAACACACCAAGAGCCTCAGCAACACCCGACACCAACCCCGCAACAACCCCAATCACCACCAAGCCTATCCACCCACCTGTGCTTACACCCCCGCCCAGCACCTCCCGCACCTTCTCCCCCGCTGCAGCCATAGCACCGACCTGCGAAGTACGGAAGAACTCTCCGACTCCGTTCTCAAACGTCCACGATGCGCCGAGGCGCCCAGACGCTGGCGCGACCCACCCCCAGAACCCGACGGCGATGACGCCGCCCGTGACGCACGCTGCTGCGAAGCCCGCACGCGACTTCCGCGGCGCAAGTGGGAGACGGAGCACGGGTGTGCGCTGCGGGAGGGCCTTGGTGTAAGGCCCCCAGAGGCGGCCAATTGTTGACGCCGCGGTGTCGGCCCAGGAGAGGCTGTATGTGGCGGTGATGTTGTCAGCGGGAGTTGCAAGTTGCAGTGAGCATGGGGCAAAATGGGGGCGAGCCCGAGACTTACATGACAATGGAGACAACAGCAAGGTCAAGCGGGAGCGCGAGGAGGCAGAGGTCCGCGCCGAGGAGGTACCATATCACGCCGTTTGACGAGTTCTGCAATTCGGATTTCAAGTAAGCGCGCGTCCTAGCGTGGCTAAAGGGAGAGCCATGACTGGGGGAGACGCACCTTCTCGGACTCACGCATGAATAAGCCGACACACTTCTCGAAGGCGCGTTCGGCCCATGGGACATTGAGGCGGAGGATATCGATGGGAACAAGGGCGGCGAGAGCGGCACTGAGCGCGATGACGACCTTGTCAGGCGAGCCGTGCGACGTGTAGAGGTAGATGGTCATGAAACCTGTGAGCGCGTCACCGTCGTTAGCCCATACCGTTTTCACCAAAAGGGCAGAGAGGAAGGAAGAGGGAAGGAGTACACACCTATCGACGAATGCAGTGCCTTCCGGGGTATCTCCCAGTCCACGACCACCTTCTCCACCTTCTCCACCTTCTCCTTCGCCTCTTTCATCTCCCTATCGACCTTCTTCCCATTCACAACTCCATTAGACTTTGCATCCGCCTCATGCCCATCCCCATTCGCAACATGTCCATTCGTCAGCCCGTTAACACCATTAGCGCCGTTGATGCCATTGACACCATGAGCAGGCTCGCCCCTGGCCGATGAATCCTCTCGCTTGTGTCTCCTGATCGTCATCACACCTCCAGAGCTCTTCCTGGCGCCGATCTGCGCCCGTTCGCGTCGTGCCGTAGAGGTACCCAGACTTGACTGACTGGAACCCGAGATGTTCCTGTGGGCAGCGGAGGTAGAAAAGGAAATCGGCCCGCGCGACTGGGAGCTGGAGCGTGCGCGTGTGCGAGAGAGAGTGGGTGAAGTGCGTGGCTCGTCGTGTGCGAGGCCGAAGGAGAAGACGTCGTTGGCGGGGAGCGGCATGCAGGCTCCAGAGGAAGGTGAGGAACAGGAAGCAACAAGGGGCCGAGGTTGTGCAAAAACGCGACTCAGCCTCGCTTGCCTCTTTTTGTACACGCCCTCGGTGGCTATCGCCTGTGTCCAAAACACGCGCCTCTCCTCCTCTGCCTCGTTACAGCTTTCCGTCACTCTCATATATCTTCTGTCTTGTTCTGTTCACGAAGAACATTCTTCAGGTGAATCTCAAACAGGACTTGCACGCACTGGCAATTGGGCGTAGCTACGTGCTCCACCGTGGCCTGTTTCGACCCCACTCGGTCTCGTTCTCGACCCGCAGTCCTGCCATTTACGACCTGCTTCTCCATTGAAGCAGTGCACACACGACTCTTTCTCTTCTCCCCAATAGCTTAGTCTGATCTCAGATATAGTACATATATGCATCATTCCATAGAACATGGATTTTTGGTGTCATAAGTAGCGACAAGTAGAACATGCATGCAACCTAGAGCCTAGTACACATATCCGAGGATCTTGCCTCCGACGTTCTTGCGACGCGCCTCCTCGTGGTCGAGGATACCCGACGACGTCGTCAGGATGATGATGCCGAAACTACGAGCGGGCAGCAGCAAGTTGACCCAAGACTCGATCTGCGATACCTGCACATTGTATCGCGGCGAGATGACACCCGTCTTGTTCAGGCGACCGTTCAGCTGGATCACGATCTTGCCCGCGCGGTGGTCATCGATGATCTCGAACTCGCCGATGTAGCCTGACGGTTGACAATCGTTAGCATATGTTCATGGCGACCGGTTGAGACAGAGAAAACGGATGGAAACAAGAAGAAAAAAACAAAGAAGGATGTAGACTCTACAGTGAACTCCGATCTGTAGAAGATTCGAGATCGACGTTGTATTGGTTACGAGAGACGAGTTAATCTTCCGGAGCATTAAAACGAAGGACGGGTGAAAAGAACGCCTCGCCAAACGTAGTTATAACTCCGGAGTGATGATGGGCATCGCCAGTGCATTGGAACGAAGAGAGAATAACAGGGGAAGGAGGAAATGGAGAGATGCAATGGCACGGGAGAAAAGGCCCACCATGTCTCTGCATGACAGTGAGGAATTTCACGACGACCTTCGACGAAGGACGGATGAGGACCTGACGCTTGCCACGGCGCTCGGCATTGACGATGTTGTTCTATCCTCTCCTTGAGTGAAGTTCCTGAGACCATGTTATCACAAACTTACGAGGCAATCACTCTGCGATGCCACCATCAGCACAAGAACACATGCATAACACACTGATCAAACTCACGAGGACAGAGACGCGGACCATCTTGCTTGGTAGTGTTGGGTGGTGGTGGTCAAGGGAACTGAAGCGTGCAAGAAGGGGGAGGGGGAGAAAGAGGTGCGTGAGCAACCTATACCCGTCCGAGTGTCGTGCTACGGAAAGCACGAGTCGAGACGAGCTGGAGAGAACAAAACGCCGCCATCAATACATAGAGAGCATGCATGATAGCTGCGATAGTCATTCAAGTCCCAGTCGGCGCATTCCCGGCCATATACACCAGCATATGTGTGGATATAGGTGCTCACCTTGAGAGAGGTCTTGAGGACGACGGACGACGGACGACGCGAACGACGAGCTTGGGGCTTAGGCGTGGACAAATTTGGGAGGTTCTGGTGGAGGGGCGCGGTGGCGCGGAGCTGTACAGGATATCACAAGCCACTCGGCAATCGCCGGGCGGGCTCACGGCTGTCTGGCAGACACCAGACCAAACGAAACCGGGACACTCAAGACCGTCAACACTCTCGACGAGCTCCTCGCCGCCACCTCAAAACACTTGATTCAAAATGGTTCGTTGTCGGTGCTGGAACTGATGAGGGCGGCATGCTGAAGAATGGATCTACGTAGGGTCGCGTTCGCACCAAGACTACCAAGAGGGCCTCGCGCGTGCTCATCGAAAAATAGTGCGTCCCTCTGTCTACTCGTTGCGCCCGATGTCGCTCGGAATGAAGCTGATCTTCTGCTCTTGCGCTGTCCAGCTACCCCCGCCTCACTCTCGACTTCCACACCAACAAGCGAATCATCGATGAAGTTGTGCGTCTCCGGCTTGCCCTTAGCTCTCCCCCCGTCCTAACCTGCATCTCCTCTTCAGGCCGTCGTCCCCTCGAAACGCCTGCGCAACAAGGTCGCGGGATTCACCACCCACTTGATGAAGCGTATCCAGAAGGGTCCCGTCCGCGGCATTTCCTTCAAGCTCCAGGAGGAGGAGCGCGAGCGCAAGGATCAATACGTCCCCGAAGTCTCGGCTCTCGACACGTCGGCTACCGGCCTCGAGGTCGACCCCGACACCCAGGTAGGTATCCCTTCACATTCACCCACTCTCCCCACTCGCCTACGTCCATCATTCGTGATTTACTGCGAATATTAATACACGTCGACTCCCCCACAGGCGCTGCTCAAGTCCCTCAACTTCGACATCCCTGTCCAGATCGTGCAGCCCGTCATTGCTCAGCCCGAGCGCGGGCCTCGCCGCAACAGGCGCGATGTCCCTGGCGCTGGCCGGTCATGAGCGCATGTGGCTGCTATGCTTTGAGCGCGGCGGCGTCTTCTGTCTGTTATCTCCTAGCATTGGAATCGTCATTCGTGGTGTCGATGACGGCCTCTATCACTACTGCTGCGCATGTGCTACGTTATATGCTCCAACCATGTATTCGTATGCGACGTTTTTGACTCATCGGGACCGACATGTTTACCCCGTGGTGAGGAACTGAAGTGAAGAAAAGACTTCATCACCGGCCGTTGCGGTAACATCGTGAGCCTCTGGTGCTCATTGATAAGTCCATTTCAGGGACGTTGGGTCTAGTAACATCGTATATTTTTTGCCTTGCAGCCGTGGCGTTCGGCATGTTCTCCGGCTCACTCCAAGACTTCTCTGGTTAAATGGATGTTTGTCGACCAACCGGCAAACAACTTTTTGATCAGAGAAGTCTTGAACGTAGTGCCCACAGGTGGTACCAGAAGTAATTAGGAAAGCTAGCCTTGCTACTACAGGTTCCAAGGAAGCCTTCCACGTATCAACACCCAAATGATAACGTCTGAGACCCTATGGACTTTGTAATCCCATGCTCGAGAATATTTGTTGTTGAGCTCGTGGAATACCTACGGGTTAGTTTCTATGTAAAACTCTGTGGATTGACATGCTGAGATAGGATCATGGAAGTACTGTCAAGTTGAACGAACAGGATTATTCATCAGAAAAGCTCACCACACAGATTTAAAATACTCTCGAGATACACACCTGGTATTCGAACAGTCATCGGAGTGAATGATCTGGCACACACTATGATACCCTTCAGCGCGAGCGGATTCATCTTGCAAAGACACTGCCACGAGAACAGAAGACGAGTAACATTGGCGCTAAAGTGCCGAGAGCCGGTCCGGCAGACCGAGTTCCCACGCTCTATCGTGACGTCAACGCCAAGTACTGCGGTGACCCCCTTGCGCAGCTCCTCCACCCTTCGCACAACACCGTCACAACTCCATCCCCTCAGAGTTCCCCCTCAGCTTCAAACCACCACCTTCCACCCTCAGAACACCTACCAGGTTCTAGTATTCAGTTATCGGCGCCTTCCGACGAGCAAACCTCTCTTCACGCAAATTAATATGCCATCCTCAACGAGAACCAGTGGTCCTGCTTACCCTCCCGCTGCACACACCACCCAGCGTCTCGCCCTCGGGTCTGAAGATATAGTCGCATCCCAGCCTGGATCCACGCAAAGCATGTCCCTTTCTTCGCAACAGGGCGCCGCGCCGAAGCAGAGAGTCGATGGCGCAGACGAACCCTTGAGGTTAAGGGGAGGATGTATTCCCTGCCCGGTGAGTGGTTTCATCACTTTGGTGTACGAGACTCGGTCTCTGACGTGATCAATGCGTCTAGGGTGGCGGAATGTGCTTTATTATCCCGTGCCCCTGTTGCTGAGGGCGTAGGCCTGGATGACGCCACCGCATGAAACTCAGAAACGCTGCTCGGAAGGTACACTGAGGCAATGCAACATTATTGTTATCTGACGCTCTGATTACTCGCATATAATGAAGGACCTTTGTATCCATATCGCATTTGTTTTTGAGACGTATTCTATCTCCATATACTGCTTACAACTCTCCTGCGCTTCACACTGTATTCCGATGTCACATAATATATTTGTGGTCCTTGCGAGCAAAGGTACAGACGTCGCTACCCCGATGAACCCGTTAAAGAACCAAGCACCGATAGACATCGACGCCGACGGTACAAATCAAGCTCGCCTTCGTCAATGGGATGGGTTGGCTACAGTTCTCCTACAGTCTCCTACCCAGTGGATGATCACATCGAAGGCTCGATTCTCCCTTGGATTTCTCAGAAAAGCTAACCGCACAAAGGATGTTCTGACTTGCTTGACTCCAGCGTTCCGGGATTATCCCTATAGAAAGACCAAGTACTTGGGCGTATTCGCAGCCGGACAGAGGGTTATCCTGCGTTAGCAGTGATGTTATACCATACTCTGTGTTGAATCTGTTATAATTTTCAAGCTGACTTCGACAACTTAGCCATGCATATCAGTGACCATATAAGCGAGAACGTATGGTCAGCTCAAGCGCTAGCTGAAGCTCAACACTGATGTATGCATATATGTCTGTGGAGGTGTACGCTGGTGTAAGGTTGGTCCTCGGCATGCGTTATCGGCGCTGAGTCAGATGTGTTGACTGTACTTTGTCTCAGGAGGCGCGCAACTCTCTAAATGATTTGTTCGCGCGTCGCGTCATCAATTGCTTCGCTGGCTGACGCTCTGACGTGGTCGTTCTGGCGAAATGCTCGACTACGACCTGACAACTCTTGATGAAATCTCCTTCTCTCGTCGTTCCTGGAATCCAACTTAGCCAAGGCATGGCTTAACCCTGAACAACGCGCTAGGGCTACTAGGACGCTGGTCTCTCTGAGTATCTCTGCGTCTACTCTGGCGCGAAAGACAATCTGGATCATGTTCTCTGATGCACTATGCTAACCTCTGCTCTGATTATATGCTCTCTGGAATGATCATATGCATTCTCCTGCCACGTTCGGATACACAGCAGATCCTTACCTCGTGTGCAGCGATATCAATGTGGCCACCCAGCAAGGCAGTGTCGCCAACTGTGGGTCATCAAGTCCACCAGACTCACCCTTTCTGACCCCGTTGTTGTGCCCACTTGTCAACCATATGACTTACAGGATGACGCTTTCGATGGTTTATAAGAACTCGGTGCGAGATTGCTCGACACAACCCGCTTCTATCCTCCCCGCTTCTGGTTAGGCGCTGAGACCTTTCGCTCTTTGTTCCCCCTACCCTTATAGATTACCAACACTTTCACGTCCATTAAACATGTTCGCCAAAGGATTTGCTACTCTCGCTCTCGCGCTCTCTGCTAGCGCCATGGCTGTGCCATTCGGAAAGCGCCAGACCCCTACTTCCACCTCGTCTGCCCCCGCCTCGACATCGACACTGCCTGCATGGCTTGTTGGCACGCAGAGCGGCGACGGTGCGTTCTCCTTCACCCTCATTACATCCTTGGCGACCTGATCTTCCAGACCTTACATAGGCACCTTCTTCAATCCCGCAACCGGCGCTTGCGGTATCGTCAACACCGACTCCGACTTCATCGTTGCGGTCGCTGACCAGCTCTTCAACAACTTCCCTGGCTTCATGCCCGGCTCGAACCCAAACCTCAATCCCATTTGCGGCAAGAACATCACGGCTTCCTGTGCGTGGTTTATTGTCTACTTGATTGAATCTTGAGCTCACCACAAGCGTCCGTCAAACAGACGGCGGAAAGAATGTCACTGTCAGCGTCACGGACCGTTGCGGCGGCTGCCAGATGACCGATCTCGACTTCACGCCTGCCGCTTTCTCCGTGCTTGCTGACCAGAGCCTCGGTCGTATCCACGACGTCGAATGGGTATGGGATGACCTCAGCCTGTGAGCGTGCTCGCGTGGCGATGCGTCTCACGACTGTCTTACGACTCGGATGGTGGAGGGCGTAACATTATTCGTATATTTATTGTAAACCATGGCTCGTTTCTTTTGTATTTATCATGGATGTCTGGAACATAACTATTCGGTGGAAACCTGTCTATGCAATAGCGAGACGTTGAATGTTAAGTATGGATCCTAGAGGAATGCTACTCACTGCCTTACGGTGGCAGTGTTACCGGAGGTTCGGACCGCTTATTCGGGTCGCGACTTGGCGGGGGTTACTGAAGTACTGAAGCCCCCAAGCGTCTATCGATCTCTCTCCACACCACCGCTTACGACCTCCTGCAACTACTCAACATTAACAGACATGGCCCCCTCACAGTTCTTTATCACCCTTCAGAAAGGTGTGTCTCATCCCCAGCTCAATATTGGACCCTGATCGTGACGACTCTGCCCCGATAAGGTATCACTGGCGGGTTCGCCCCCGTAACCCCGTCCGCGGTCTACACCATCCAGAAGGCCAACTCCGCGCCATCCATCGTCATCCAAGCCGCCGAGCGCCCTGATGGAACGCCAAGTTTGTTAGATTCTGCGCCCAAGAGTATTCAGAGTGCAGACACGGGTGCGGAGAAGCTTGTCGATGAGCTTGAGGGCATCCTCAAGTCGCTCCCCACCGAGAGCCCTCCCGGCAGCCAGGATATCTATGGATTGGACACGAGCATCATGTTTGGGAGCGACAACTTTGTGTGGAGGAACAATGCTGCTGAGGGGTGCGAGAACATGAGCGAGACGCAGCCGACGGAGGAGCAGAAGCAGCAGTTTAAGTGCGCGGTGGATATCATCAAGGAGCTCGTTGCTAGAGGCCAGTAGATCGTGATGAGCACTGGTGAGCGCCTCCACGTCTGGTCAGATATCCAATCGTATGTGTTGCTGTGTACTATAAGAATATGTCTAGCCATATATCTATCTTAATTGATATCGATCGCGATGCTGTTGGCAGACCTGCAACGAGGTTTCACCGGTACAGTATACCTATCTAAATTCGAAATCTATCCTCGACTTTTATGAAAGCGTAAAGATGCACACGATGACTTCATGAAGGGAGTTGTGCTGCGCGGAATGGCGGGGTTCAACGGAGTATAAAGACAGTGAGTCATGAAGTCCTCGGGCAATTCCGTCGATATCGTTACAGTCGTTTTCAATTCGATAGACCAGATTTCACTCTTGTGGAGCGTGGAGCCTTGTTTACCAGCAGTGAACTTAGTAAGCCGGTTTTCCCCATGGGACACACAACTTGTTTGCTGTTGTCCTCTTGTCCCTTCGCGTTTCTTTGCTGCAATCTTGACTAAAATTTACTTATCATCTCTGAATATGCACGTCACCTACATCCCTGAGGTTCAAGCATCATACCTAAGCCTTGAGACCAGAATTAAGGCCCGTCATTGCATACTTCCGCCCGAAGAGATAGCAGGATGGTAGTCCTGAGCGATTCACGGGCTCACCCGTCCCTGACTCCATGCCATCTCCATATTAGGGATTCTGACCCTCCCAGTGCATTCGCGCACTCCAACCGGGCTCCAAAGGTAAACAGAGTTTCTTGCTCCACGAAAGCAGAAATTGGTCTATCGAAATGAAAACGACTGTAACTGCCTTAGAACGGATCAGCATTAGAACAGAAGCAGCACGCAAAGCTTTAAAAGTACATTGTGTAAATATTATGAGCTATTAGAGGTAGTTGCAAAGCACTGTCTGATAAAGGTCGAGGAAGGTTAGGTCAAGGACTTCGGACCTTCGGGCCGACACCATCGATTCGAGTCATGGTGGCAGTGCAAGCCTTTGGATCTGCCGCCGGGATCAATAGAAACACCGCGCGAGGGCAGCATGGAGTAAGCGCGCGCATCCTCAGCATACTTGTTCCCCTTCCCTCAGACCCAGCTCGAGGAACGTCGGAATGCTCACAGTCACCTTTGTGAGTCAACAGGTGGCTAGAGAGATACTGGTTCACTAATCGCCATGGTTCTTATTCCTAGGTTAGGCATGGAGAGTCCACGGATAACTTGGTGCGTAGGCTCCGACCATGGACATTCACTGTGTCATGACTCTGTCCAGAAAGGTATCTGGGCAGGATGGAAGGATGCGCCCTTGTGTAACCATGGTCAGTTTCTGCCTGAAGGTATCATCGCCGGTGTAGCTGATCGCGTCCGTCACAGGCATGAACGTACGTTATAGCAGCCTACAGTGAAGCATCACTAATAATAGCCACTGTATATCGATCGTGCGCTCTTTAGCAAGCCCACGCCCTTGGAGAGTCATTTGCAGACACTCGACTTACCGCGATCTTTGCCTCACCACTGAAGCGTGCATTCACGACTGCGCAGGCTCTACACGATGCTCAGCCGGAGCCCCAACCACCTCTGAAAACCTCACTCAATCTACGCGAACAGCATTTTGGCGTGGCAGAGGGCAAGCCATGGACCTTTCACAGGGAGAAGGGCAAGACTGTGGAGGAGATGTACGCCGAAGATATCTGGCCCGTTGCAGTCACCCAAACAGAGAAGTTCCCCGAGGGTGAGAGCCAGAACGATCTCGCCGCGCGCGCAGAGCGGGGTCTGCAGGAGTGTGTGATGCCGCTCGTGTGGAAGGCCGCGCGCTCCGGCGTGTGGGGAGAGCATATTGCCCTCGTGAGCCATGGCCTGTGTATCAGCGAGCTGGTTGCTGGGCTGGTGAAGAAGAACTCGGAGGCGCAGCCAGAGCGGGACTACAAAGGCTTGTTGAACACCGCGTGGACAAGAGTTGTCATTGGCGTGCAGGTAAGATCGCGCCGCTCTAGCTTCCCTGTGTGGATGGATATAACCTAGTCGGAACAGGGCGCCAGAGAAGGCGAACCACTGAACTTCACCGACGACAACTTGCCGCCTCTCGTTGTTCGTGTCACGCACGTGAACCAACATGATCACATAGACAAGCTTGTTAGTGGCATGTTTTGGTCATTGATTCCTTATGGCTGATAATAATTCTCCAGGTTCGCCAGAAGGGTGGCATTGGAAGCCAAGCTCACGACCCCAAGCAGCAGGATATTAGGGCGTTCTTCGGAGGTGGAGGAGCATCGGATACCAAGGTCGTGGAGCCCGTAGAAGCTTTGGAAACTACCGAAAGCAACGCTGCTGAGGAGACGCTCCACAAATCGTGAGTCCGAGGCGGTACTTACCATTGCGCGGTCACGATCATCCAATTGCGAGTTCTTCAGGAGAATTTAAGGTCGGAATGGATTACCCACCGTAGAATACCACGATAGACTTAGATTTGTGAGCCTCCGTGCCACTTTATATCGAAATCGTGTTCTCGACACACGTAGGAATCAGACAAATAGCGTGCCAGTGAAAAAGCTAATTGGTATAATCGGAGACACTTCGTGCATTACGCTAAATCACAACATCAAATATCGCCTTTGACGCGCCTTCTATGTAGCAAACGCATGATTGAGCAATGGTGCATTGAAAAGTTTTGAAGGATAACTTACCCAGGACGTCCATGATTTGTGTACGCGGGATAGCACCGTCGTACGCCATCCTCTGTAGCCGTGTCTGCGTCTTTTGCTCGTACGCGTATGCGTACCCGATCAGGTCATACTCGCTCCACGCCGTACCCAAGAACGCCAGCCCTATTGGTATGCCGGGTGCAGGGTAGAATGTGACCGGGCCGGCGCTGACAATAGTAGTGTTGTCGGGATAAAATCCCAAGGGGACTGACGTAGAAGTTTGCCTCAGTAGCTGGGACACATGCATTTGGGATTGGTTAACATACCAGTGACAATCGGGTAACCCGCGATTGCTATAAACGACAGGTTAAGTAGCTTTGGGTATTTTGGGACTAAAGGGTTGGATGCGTGCTTACCTGATGGCTTCGTGACATAGTCGAACCCCTTGGCGGGGAGCACGAGCGCATCCAACGCGTACTGTTTCAGGGCGGCATCAATACCCCGCTCGCGACCCATCTCATGGTTTCGTGCAAGAGCTTCGTAGTATGTCGAGTTCAATCCCTCGGTTTTCTGAGCGGCAGTCAGGCTAAAAATGAATACGACATAATCAAGTTGGTTGGCTTAAATATGTCACAAATATTACTGGCAACGCACATAGATTGGTCTGCGTATCCCTCTGGAGACTCGAGAGACGGATTTTCCTTGTTGAACTTGATGAGGTCTGCAACAGAGGATACGCCAGAGGGGTTCGATATCAGACTGTCAAACCACTCATTGAGTTGCACCTGGAAAGCGGACAATACAGCAGTGATCGGTCATCAGAGCAAGTCAGATTTTTGCTCGCATTGACTAAACCGAAGATGAGACGCACCTTGAGATCTGCCCTGGTCACTACTGCCTCAGTCCCCGCCTCAATCATCTCCCGCGCTGAAGGTATATCCGCTGGGTCGACGACTGTCGCACCCAGCTCTCTCAGCGTCTCCAGAGCCTGCTCGAGAGCGATCTCGATGTATGAGTCCACTGCAAAACCATATGTACCTGATTCTCAGGTATGCACAAGGTACACGGCGTCTGATTTTGTTTAATCATGTGCTCTTGACATGGTTCTGGAGTCATGTACATGTACCTGGTATACAAAATCATGTACAGCTACCTGAAACCACAAAATCATTATCACCCACACATGCTGATTATAGACACATATAAATATTTCAGCTGAAACCATTGTATTACACTATGAATTTCAGTGTTCATTAACACTAGTAGCAAGACTAGTAGAGCTTCCCCTCCTAAGCTATGATCCAGTGAGACTTGTGTCGACGCGTGTGAACACTTGCTATATTCGGGCAGAAGTTTGTAACTCCGCAGCGAGCGGCTCTCAACGTTCAACATTCTCAACGCGCGCCATGGTCTCAACGTCCATCCTGCACTGTGTCGACCACAGCAACCCTCATGCCTCATGCCTCGACCAACGCTTATCCCGTCCCCTCAGCTATGCTCTCTTCACCCCAGCTGCACCCTCATTGCCCTAGCTGCCGTCCCTTCGCCATCTTGCGCTCCAAGCGCAAGCTCAAGTTGTCTCATTTCGGCCCCTTCATCCCTCCGAATCCACGCACCCTGCCGCCTCTACGCTCACGCTCTGCTCGTGCGTTCTTCCTCAGGCCGACGTCTCCCTCACCAGTGTATCAGTGTCGGGATGTGTGGTAACATGTAAGTAAATCCTTTTACCTTCTCATTCGCGCATCTATGCTATTTTCTCTTCCAGCGCGTGGGCGGCCCATCCGGACGGTGCGCCTGCTCCTCGCCTCCCTGCAGCCACTTGGAGCACAGCTCGGGCTCCCCATCTCCCCGCTGCCGCCGCTCGCCCCCCCTTTCTTGCACAACGCCCCACCCCTTAACCCTGCTGTTCCCACATCCGCCTCGTAGCTGCCACGTCCTCGGAACCCAGCACCTCCTTCACCACTGCCAACACTTCTCAGAACACGAGCGCTGCCTGAGGCCTCGCCATGGGCTGAACTGCCCCCACCGCCCGCTATTTCCGTCCTCGCGCCGAAGGAAGGCGGTGCGCGGAAGAAGCTCGTGCCGAAGCGTGCATCCAAGTCCAAGCTCGCCATCGGCATAGACGCTGGCACTAGCACTGCCAGCGGATGCGGCAAGGAAAACCGCACGCTCGGTCGCAGCCACGGCCACGCGAACATCAACAACGACGTTTCGGATGTTGCGCAGCGCGCCGGTGCTACTTCGAAGAAGGGCCTTCGAGATCTATGTCGACTCTGCGAACGCGAGCGGGTGCAATAATGCCGACACGGTGCTCCTGTGCACATTGAACAGCTTGAGGAGACAGACCGAAGCTGAGGGTTGTGGTGCCGGCGTTGTAGAAGTTGCGATAGGGATTTGTTGTCGCTCGACACTGAGATATATGGTACGTCGTTTAAGGACATTAACGTATTTGCTGGCACTTACACGACCAATCACCCAGCCCACTCCAACGATCTCTGGGACGAAGTGTTGATGGTGTCGGTTCCGCGCCCAAGAATAAACGTGTCCGTAAGCATCGTGATCTTTTTTATACTGATTCTTCCGACGACGACGATGAGGGCACCCCGGCGCCGCCGAGGAAAGCGGCCAAGATTGTCCGATCGGGTGCAGTGGCGGAGATCCAGTAGCTATTTATATCATTATGTAGCTCATTAATAGAATTGCATTTGTCCTGATTTTTGCATGTTCCCGATGTGTGATAACTGCCTTGTTTTCAATGAAAACTAATATTTATGCTGTGTTCTTGCCTTTCTGCCAAAAAAAATCAGGTACATGTAAGGTGATTCGGACAATGGAATCGTACAAAAATGTACATGATTCATTTTCGGGCAAGGACCTGATTGTCATGACAGAATCCCATTGATACTATATACATAATGAATGATAATCGCAGATTTTGCACACGATTTGTGCTCATGATATTCAGGTATGTCCGGGTTTACAGTGTTACCTCCTGCGCGCGAAGTGAGGCCAACAGTGGGCTTGACTCCGACAAGATTGTTATAGCTCGCTGGGCAGGTAATACTTCCGTCGGTTTCCGTGCTACAGAGGGAGAGTTTGTGTCATCCTTGCAAGATAAAACAAAGGTATGTAGAAGCCTCACCCGAGGGCCACCGGTGCAAGCCCAATTGAAGTTGAAATTGCAGAGCCTCCCGATGAGCCACATGGATCTCCGCCTGGATAGTAGGCACTCGAGGACTGCCCTCCCCGACCAGACCAACCTGAGGCGATGTCTCCGCGAGCGTGGGACCACTCAGAAAGGTTTGCTTTACCTGTCAGTAAAGTACATTCAACTCATGTACTCACATCAATTGTATCGAAGTACTCACCAAGTATGATGGCCCCCGCCTTGCGAAGGCGCTTCACTACACCGGCATCGTCAGGCACGACGGATTTATACAGCGCCCATGACCCAGCAGTCGTGTTCATGCCTGCATATGAGCGCGATCGATGATCAATTAACATGCCAAAGAGAGTAAACCGCGTCGAAAGCTCACCCTCATCCGCCACGGTAGCGACGTTGTCTTTGACAAGAATCGGTATGCCGTGCAGAGGCCCGCGAGGGCCAACTGTCTTCCGCTCACGATCTAACACAGCTGCTTGTGCGAGTGCGGATGGGTTTGTCTCGATAATTGCACGCAATTCGGGACCATTGAGATTGACTTCTTCGATACGGGCAAAGTACGCCTGCATGATATACCAACAATCAAATCAAGACGGCCCCCATTACCAGACCGTTTTATAGGCACCAAATGGACGAAGATTGTACAATTAGACAGCGAGGACGACCAGTCAAGGTCAAGGTCATATTCTTACCTTTACGAGTTCAACGCTGGAGAATTGACCTGCAGTGAGCCCCGCCTGCAGGTCTGACAGCGAAGCCTCGTACAAGTCCGGGAGCGCAACGGTTGACGGTACATAAGCCCCGAGAACGGCAAAGCTAGGGGCGCTGAATACCCCTGACAGAAGGTGGAGCAGTAGGGCTGCACGGACCCAGCGAAGCAGAGGGGTCATGGCTGACTAGATCGAGGAAGGAGAGGCCAACATGATATGGCCATTACCATTGTCGTGCTGATAACGGGGACAAGTCGGGAACGAGTCCCACATTGATAACAAACGCGTGCTTCCCATGTGTCGTTGTGTAGACAAACTCTCAGACCTCAGATCGAGTTCATACGGAGTAAATATCACGAGGCAAGGCTGCTATAATAGCCACAACAGGGGTAAGACAACTCGAGCTCAGGCACAATTCAAACACAGATAAATAACACCGACATTTGAAAGCGGGGCCTCTTCACTTTAACGATAACAAGCTGCGATACGATAAGATTAAAGACGCCTACGAACACAGATCAGATTCTCTTCGGAGAAATAACAGAACTTTAGGCGCCGATGATGTCCGAGAGCTGCGTAGTAGGGATAGCAGCAGGATATGCCATCCGCTGCAACCTCGTCTGAGTCTTTTGTTCGTACGCGTACGCATAGCTGATCAAATCGTACTCGCTCCAAGCTGTGCCCAAGAACGAGAGACCTATCGGTATCCCAGGTGCAGGGTAGTATGTGACTGGGCCAGCGCTTCCGATGGTGACGTTGTCGGGATAGAAACCGAGTGGGACTGAAAGTCGATCAGATATTTGGGCATTAAGTACTTGGAAAACAGAGACTCGTACCTGTTACAATTGGATACCCGGCAAGTGCTGGTAATAGGAATACTTCAGTCAGTTATGACACCACACCACGGAGTATCAGAACATACCGGCAGGGGTAGGGGTGTATCCTGGCGCTGGGAGAATAAGCGCATCGAGCGAGTACATTTCCAGTGCAGCGTCTATTCCTTGTTCGCGTCCCATCTGATGATCGAACTCCAGGGCCTGATAATATGTCGCGTTGAAACCTGTCGTGGCTTGAGCCGCAATGAATCTGTGGAGATGTTTAGCTCGACCATATCTCTATATCACATCTTCAACACGTACTCGGATTGGCTTGTGTAGTTCGTGGGCTCCTCCAGAGATGGGTTGTTGCTATCAAACATGATGAGGTCTTCCAAAGACTGGACTCCAGTGGGATTCGATAGCAAACTCGAGAACCATGCGTTGACTTGGATCTATTGACGTGCCTAGATGAGTACCATCAAACACCACCATCGTTCGACCTACCTTGAAATCAGTGTTCATCACTACAGTTTCGTTGTTAGAGGCCAAAATATCATATGCCGAAGGCAAATCCGCTGGGTCAACGATCGTCGCTCCGAGCTCCTGAAGCGTCGCGACCGCCTGCTCAAAGACCTCGTTCACGTAGGGATCGTTTCCTGTGACGCTGTTATTCATGAACACGGCGCGCGGGACGCCGATACGCTTCCCGATGAGCGAAGTATTCGAGAGGGCGGAGACGTAGTCAGGCACCGGCGTTGGCTGCGCGAGCGTGAAGTTATCATTCGGGTCCGGGCCAGCAATAATGGAGAGCACAATCGCAGCGTCGGTCACTGAGCGCGCCAGCGGGCCGACTGTGTCCTGATGTTCCGAGATTGGAATCACTGCAAGGTAGTGTTGTGAGGATGTTTTACCTAGCAATATGAGATGGGTATACCTCCAGCGCGTGATGTCAAACCGACCGTAGTCTTTACACCGACAATGTTGTTTTGGTTCGCAGGGCAAGTGATGCTTCCATCCGTCTCAGTTCTAAGGTCAAGACTATACTTTAGGAGTTTTCCAGACCTCAACGGCGCCCGACTCACCCGAGAGAAACAGCCGTCAGGCCAATAGACGCCCCGACCGCTGAGCCAGAGGATGACCCGCACGGGTCCCCATTAGGGTAATACGCGTTTGTAGTCTGTCCCCCACGTCCCGACCACCCCGACGCGAGGTCGCCTCTAAACTCTGCCCACTCAGACAAATTTGCCTTTCCTACGCGGATAATCAAGATGAGCCAATGGTAGAGGAGAAGCAGCATGAATACGAGCCAAGGATGATTGCTCCTGCCTTTCGAAGCCGTTTTACGACCCCAGAGTCCATGGGCACGACCGAACCCAGAAGTCCGTACGACCCAGCGGTAGTGTTCATACCTGTTTCGCAGGTTGCCGAAAGTTAGTGATTTCAAAGACGTCATGACACCGTGACGCATATAAGCTGACCTTCAAACGCAACAGTAGCAATATTGTCCTTGACGAGCACCGGGATGCCATGCAGCGCGCTTCGCGGACCGTACGTAAGGCGCTCCTGGTCAAGCACTGCAGCCTCAGCGAGTGCGGACGGGTTCATTTCGATCACAGCGCGCAGCTCGGGTCCTTGGAGGTTCACCTCTTCGATCCGCGCGAAGTAGGCCTGATGTGGTCAAAGACAAATACCGGCCATCAGACCGAAGTGCGAAGAAGGAAGCAGAAATCAGCACGCCAGATCTAGAGAATCTGAAACAGCGGATAATACGCACCTTGATCAAGTCAACGCTCGTGAATTGCCCGGCTGTCAGACCGGCCTGGAGCTCCGTCAGCGACGCTTCGTACAGGTCGGGCAGCGGCGTCGACACCGCCGCATTCCCGCAAATGCTCGCAGCGAACGCCAAGAAGAGGTGGAGCAAGAACGCGTTCTGGATCCACCGAAGCGCAGGTCGCAGTAAGGCAACCATCTGTGGTTTGATAGATTGCGGTCGACGCGGAGGGCTTATCGAACCTGCACGGTTAGATACGAGATACGGTACATATACCACAATCGAAGGATTGTAGGTATTCCCAGAGCTCGCTCAGATGTCCTCAGGCCCTGCTAATGTTAGTCCGCTTACAAAATAGACAAAGATAAGCGAACGGGATGGCTGGAGTTTTCCGACCGAGCGCGAGGAAGACAGAGCACTGATAGGCTCTGATAGGTCCAACGGCATGCCGGGGCCCATGAATAGCGCTCACACGAGCAACGAGCGCGATAACAGCATGAGAGCATGTGGCTCCTCAACATATCTACATCACAAGACCACCAGAGAAACTGTAGGCGCAAGATCCCGTGCGATGTTGAGGGGGATCCTTGCGAATGTTGGGCCTTATCTCGCGAACTAGCTCTGTAGGATGACCTACCTGTGCGAGCCAATGTAACCCTCCCAGTCTACAGCACCTGCTTTTATAACGGTGATAAGACTTTATCAGCATTGATAGAACCAAAACATTAGAAACAACGCAAATACTATACGCTTCCCTCTACCGCTCACCATTCACCTTTCATCTATGCCACCTATCTTCCTCGTTCCTCTTTTCCTCACTCACTCTTCTCATACTCCCTCCCCGGCGCCGCACCCGTAACAGTCTCCCACGCTTCACCCGCCGGCACCTCCCAGTTGCCGTGGCATGCCCAGTCCCAGTCTGTCTCGCTGATGGTTCGGCGCTGACCTTCAGCGAACACGTCGACGGGGCACATGCCCAGCTTGTCCTCGGGACAGCCGTAGACGCCTGTGAGTGGGACGACACCGTCGTTGATGGCTATACGGATTTGGGGGTCGGGATGGGAGGCGCAGGAGAGCACTAGTAGACAGCATGCGTCAGGAAAGGCGAGAAATGTTGTCAGAGTAACTTACGTTGGAATTGCATATTGGTTGCAAAAGGTGCAAGCTCGGCAACGCGGAAGGGCCGCTTCTTCGGTATGTGGTCCGCAGGCAGAGGCCCACCGGCCGCGAGCGTCGTCAGGTTCAACGCAGCAATAACTATACCGAGACATTCCGTCACCAACGATGTACCACGAATCATGATGGAGGGACACGTACTGTTGAGCACAACAACTTCGTGCGTCGCGTCGACATACAAGCTGCTACCAAGCGGGAACGTCTCAGGACGATGGAGCGTCGCATTTGTGCTCGAGTTATGCGTCTCAATGGGCGTCTTCGTGAGGCGCGAGACAAGTTCCTGGACGTAGCCTATGCCCTGCACCTTCGCGACAGGCGAGCCAAAGGCGGAGTCGTACCAGAAGGAAATGTCCAGTCTGATGACCGAGTTACCCTCAGTAAACTACCGTATAACGGGAGAAGGCTAGCACGTACGCATAGTTGAAGCCCTCCCATTCGTCCTCTGTGAAGAGCTCGCAGAATTTGGAGTATCCAATAGCGACCGTCTATCACGAACGTGTCCAGGTTGGGCGCTTACTCACATATGGTGGCTACGCACCTCGTAAGCGCACATCTGCTGCATGGTGTACACGTCCTCGACGGAGAGCTCAAGCCCACTCAGTTGCTTCTGAATGCGCGTATAGGCGTCCGAGAGATATGTTGCGGTCCAGCGACGGATATAGTCGAGAGAGCGATTCCCTTTGCCGGAGGCCTTAGCGTTCGGGCAGCTGTGAAAACACGTAAATAATGGTGTTGACGGACAGAGTCGTGCACATACGTCTTGTAAGGCGCGAAGGTGTTGTTAAACTAATGGACTCATGAGTAGATGTTCACGGGGCACGGCAATATGTGACCTACCCCATCCGCCTCAATGGTAATAAGCTGTTCATACTGGCCGTCAAATGGATACCCGAAGAAGCCAAGAGCGAAGTTCTGGGCAGAGGCGAGCATACGGTCCCTGGTAAAGTGACGATACAATATGAGCTCTACATTTGCATAGGCAGAAATGAATTATGTACTGGGACTCAGTCCGGAACACAGGGATAGTGTTGGATTCAGTGAAGTTCTGAATACAACGTGAGCTTCAGATCCATTGAAGAATAAGATAACCCACCTTGAGGAGATACCCGTACTTCATGCGCATCGACAAACCGAGGTCGACTAGCGTACAATGTTAGCTAACTCGAGGCGGCGCGATTGGTTTACTCACATAGCTGCTGGCGGCCAAACGGCGTGAGGACTGTTCCGCCGCATCATAGAGGGAACTAATTAGCGCGTTGAAGCTAACGAAACCACGAATACGTACTTTCTTCACCAAGCTTATACGTCCTAGGATGGTGTTTCATAAGCACTGATACTTCAATTTCACTAGGGTTCAAGTGAACTCACCAGTCGTTGAGGAAGCTGAGCTTCCCCGTTCCTTCCCACTGTGCAGCTGCGCCGTGCAGTTTGGTCGCGAGCTTGGCAGGTCCACCGTAGTCACCTATGAGCAGTGCACGTCAGCATTCATACATCTATATGCGGAGTTCATTATAAGGCAAAGACCTACTCCATGCGGTAGGGTATCGAGCACCATGACGATGGAGCAGGTGCAGACCGGTGATGGAGCATCCCTCCGGCGCATCCGGCGACGCGTCGATGCCGTAGGTGCCTTGAGGTACACTGTACCAAGGTGACAGGTTGCCCCACTTGCGGAACAGGTTGAACTCCTCTTTGCCCTTATGCTTGTGTTTGCGCTTCTCCTCTTCATTGTCTTCGTCTTTGTCACCGTCATCATCCTCGTCCTTGTCGTCGTCATTGGGCTTAGACTTGGATTTGGGGTACTCGGCGGGAGCGACAAGCTGTGCTGCCGCAGTGTGGAGGGGGTATGAAGGCGCAGTTGCGATGAGACCTGGCTCGGCGCCGGTAGGCGTGCCGCCTGCGTAACCGACACTGTAGATAGGGTGAGAAACAGTGTTCCAAGGAAGTGGGGACCAACATACTCGGTTGGGAACCACTCCGGAGATGCATTCGTGGGGGATGGTGGAGGGAAATGGTGCACCTCAGTCGAGCCAGCTTCAGGTGCTGCGAGGACGTCAACACCAGTCCGTCCGTTGCCGTATGCGGAACGATAAGAGGTGTAACACCCAGTCCCCCATATTGATAGTTGTGCTGTGGCGCATATAGCGATACCACCAGCAAAGGCGGAAAGGAGATGAACGAGAGTGAAGCGAGGGCCAGCTGTGCTTTGAAGACCGAGCTTCTGGGACAGACCTGGGGCCGAGTCGGACGTCGGAAGGAGCGCGTCGTGCTCAGAGTCGGAAAGACGAGGGTGGGCTTCGTGGTCGTCCTCTTTGTCGTAGGCAAATATGATGTTGGATGGATGGGAGTTGGCGGCCTCGATATCTGCTGGGCTCGTCATCGTGAACGGCGTCGACAAAGTGACGAACGTTCGACATTCGCTGACAGGAGAACAGAATGTACATGGCAATTTATTCTCACGATTTTACACCCGGCACTGTTTCGATGATGCCGAATTCACGGCCATTCGTTCACGAACACCATCATGGCCTATCCAGCTGAACACAACCACGTTCGAAGGTCAATACAGGGGTAAGAATCACTCCTTGGCAGAGTATGCATATGGTTCGTGCATAAAGCGCTCGCTCATATTACGCCAACGGCATAGCATCATCGCCGACCTACTTTTCGAGGGCAACTGTTCCTTGATGCTGTGACGGAAGGAAAGCTTATTTACATGCCGGTTCGCGCGATAAGGAAACACGCATAGATCGCAGATTTGTGATGTAACTTTTGTTTCAGCACGCAGGAAATCTCATCATTCCCCTAGAACGGCGTCAACACAGCATACAAGTACAACGGTGCTTATAAGTAGGATGATACCATAGGGGCCGGCGAGCGTTCCTCGTTTCGCACATTTGGCCTCCTCACACCTGCTCATCTGCTATGGGATACTCTGTGACTGTGGAAGGATACATCGACTTCAGAACCCAAAATTACATGAACGGTTGGCCATTTACTCGGATGGCGCGTGAGATACATGTTGACAACCTGTCTCTCGCAGTTCTACTCGCTTGCTTGACAGCCTATAGTTGGAGTGAGTTTCGTCTCACCCTTGTACGATGAGTACTAGCTGACTGTCACTCTGTTCCTGTGCTGTGATAGTACTAGATCTTGACCGTGAGGCGAGTATTGACTACGCCCATGTTCTTTGTTTCCATACTCACATATCAACGACAGGTGGTACTTATCTGGGTGAGTTGGCTTCTGTGGAGAGAGCCCCTCCATGACGCGTGAGGCCGTGTATGAAGTCCAGACGGCAGTCGAACTTGTCGAAATTATTATATGGGATAGTGAGTTCAGTGCAATCCTTTAAAGTACATACCTTTGACAACGACTACTTCACAAAGCTACGATATGGCGGTCTTATCCTGAGCATGTATGTTTGCCTCTGCGTCAGAAATTCGGAAACACTGCTAACACATGCTCCCAATGATAGTACAGGTGCGTTCTTGCCCATCTACTATAATCAACATGAGATGATAAATCGCTTTGGAAGGTATTCCTACGGACACTGGATCTGTCAAAGTGAGCTTCGTTTGAAGTGTTCCTTTTGAATGCCTACTTACACACGTTTCCCAAGTCGTGAGGATCGGCTATTGGTAACGCGATCCCGTTCTAATCTCTCTTAGATGTGAGAAGTTTGCTTATCCGTCGCGTGCAATCATTAACTGTTGACTAGGTTCCGTGATAGTTGTACTGGATTACTTTCTACTACACACGGCAATATTCCTGGTCCTAAATGGTAGGCTCTGCATCTGACACATGCACCTCCACTGCTAAACAATATTCACTAAGCAATGATGGGTATGCGTATCTACGCTTTGTATGAGAGGTCCACGCGGGTGCTCCTCTTCGTTGGTGCACTCTTCACGGCGGTTCAGGCAACGAACATAGTCCTTACCTTCATGGCTCTACTGCCACTTAAGGAAGCAGGTGCGATCTATCCATATATAGGATGCTGGCGATTTAAACCTACAAACACACAGTGATAGCTGTTGAGACGCCACCACAAGGTATATGGTGCGCATACAGCGTTTCAAAGCGGCAAGCCTGGTATCAGGCCATAGCATACTTCGGTCTCGTCATCTACGAGTTTACCCTGTTTATCATGTCTCTTGTTTGCCTTGTACGACATCTACGGGAGCAACGCCGGAACCTAAGGGCAGTCCTTGGCACCTTTATAGGTATCGTCATCCGAGATAACGTGATCTACTTCTTCATGTGCGTTCTACATTTACTTCAGCCGCTATTGCTCGACTGCTCTGACTCAAGGTCTAACCACAGTGCATTTTCTGGTTTGTTCCTAAGTACATGTTCGTTTCTCTTTACCAGTCACTACGTGCGTGCGTGCATCCATCGAGCCTTGTCTTATGATCTCATGAAATAAATACAAACAGCCAACATTAACATTCGATATCGCGTTCAATACGGTGGCGGTTGATCTGGCAACCGGCGTTCAACTCACGATTCTCGGACCCTTGATGATGCTGAGCATTCGAGAGTATGACGTCGTTCAGGAGAAGGGAGGTACATCGGTCGAATTTGAGATGATGACTTTAGAGTTTGCCAGACTATCCGCACCGTTGTACATTTCTGAGGTTTAGGAAAAGAACAGCAAAATTTTCCTTACCCATAAATTAGCGTAAGCGATATGCACGACATCAGTATACTCCCACGATTCCTTCGGCGAGGCTAGCGCTGGAATACAGGAAGCGTCTTGTATGTGCACTTACTGCACCAAATGCAGTACGAATTCTTCGCAACGCTTTGCTGTAAGTTAATTCAATCCAACTGTGGGTTTGATGCTGTATGTTAGGAAGCGATAGCTCGCGTCCACCGAGGACTATGGAGAAATGCATAAGTCCGGCGACTGAGTTGGTCCGGCGTCCGGTGCCTGGGTCGCGCGCGGACTCGGGGTCCCACTGAGCTCTGAGTCTGTGTCTGTACCCTGCAGCGTTTTACTACATCTACAGCACGCATGCTCTTAAGTAAAAATGTATACCCTTTTGCTGACTCTAACCGATGAGTCTGCACTCATAGTTGTGGTTTTATTTTACCTTATTTCATATCACCTGGGACATGCGAAGAGCATCGAGAGCTGGTGCTTGGTTTCTCATAATCCACAATTTAAAAAGAGGGTGAGATAGCCCTCGACCCATGCATATATACTGTACACCTACATTGAAATATTGAGGTTGCAGCATTGCCGGTGAGGTGGAGTACTCGACAAGATCATCATATGTGACGAGAAAGGGCTACTTAAGCAATGGAGGCCAGATCAGGCAGTGCGCAGACATTGGCCGAGCCCTTTGGATGTGTTCAACAAAATTAGCAAGAAACCCACTGACCATGTTCTCTTCATGTCATGGCAAACACCAACTCACACATAGTTTTTATGTTTCGGTGGGCCTCAGAGGAACACAAATCTCATTCATCTGAGGCCGCGCGTGGGCGAGAGCGTGATGGCGGCCTGCTGCCCGGGTGGCGTAGGGCCGAGGATGAGAATCCATTGCCTGTGGGGGCGGGGCACAGCGTCAATGCAGGGGAACGCTGGCAGCCTGGAGGTAGTTGACAACCTCATTGTAAATCTGCTCAAGTTTGGCGGTGTTGTTCTCGGCCGCGAGGGCAGAAACGGTTGCTTGCTGGTATAATAGAGATAATTGCTAAGAGTAGCCACACTAGGGGCGTGTTAAGCCGCGACGCGCGGCGGTCGTAAGCGGTTGGTTTCTTGGAAGACCCCACAACCGCGTGCAGACTCGCCGGACTCGCGCGCGATCGGACTGTTTGTTTCTCCATATTTCTGCGTCCACCGCGTTACGGTTAATGCTGCCGACAGAAGCACTGACCGAAGCGTCTGGCATGGATTGCTGGTGAGGTATACTCGAACCAGCATTCCCCGTCTCTCTTCCCTCACTTTGCCCTCACTCGTTATGCACCACACCGAGTGAGGTCTGACATATCATAGTTCTAACACTGTATGGGAACGATGAGACCAGCATAGTCAGTGTTTGATAGAGCCTTTCGCCTAGGTCCCGGAAACGCGGTGCTAACCAACCGATATTCAAATATTCGCCTGCCTTCCAGGGACTAGCTCTTTGATGCTGAAGGGGTTTACAAGCTGTACATGCACTGAAGCCGGTGTCATAAGGCCAGAGAATATGTCAATTATTCATTCAAAAACTGATTCACATCCACCATCAGTGAAAATTTCCGGATGCCAAAACTTCCACCAGTCGTATGGCAGGACTGAGCGCTGAACATGCACAGCATGTTCTCTGAGTCTTATAGGCGGGATTGTGCAATACTACAGGTAACCTAGTTTCTTCTCTTCCTCCTTCCTCTCTGCTCAGACGTGGCACACTCCGTCGCGGTCGAGGGATACATTTCCTTCGGGGCGCAAAACTACATGAGTGATGAATACTTCGCTTGAATATTTTATTTTATAACTTACGTTATGATAGATATTCCCTTGCAGTACTAGTGCTGCATGATTTCCTTCAACTTAGACCTGCATACGGTCTATCGTTGGAGTATGAATGCATTTATCAGCCCTCGGAGATCGGATTTCACATCATCACAACGTTAGACATTAATATTGACCGGGAGGCGATTGTTGTTTTCCATGCTCCCCACATCCCCGGAAACTAAGGTAAAGCAGGCAATTGTTTATGTGGCGAGCTCTTTTCTGAATTAATAAGGGTATGTGTTGTTCAATTAAGGCTGACCATCAAAGCTATCAAAGCTTTCTACAGGATATTAAGTCTCTTGAATGTTTCTTAGTATGCACAAGTCAGATCCTGATATCGATGCATCTTTGAAGCATGATTGCTGGTGTTAATATTCTTTGTTATTAAAGGCACGTGGAAGACGATGGCATTTATAATTTTAATTGATCTCGATAGGTATTTGCTAGCAACAATGTATTTCAGAATATGCCTTTACGATTGATCGCCGGGACGAATGCGTCTATTCTTTGGAGCTTTCGTTGTAATTGACCAGATTAAAAATGCAGTATTCACGTTTATGGCATCGAGTCCTCTCCGAAAAGCGGGTGCGCATTTTCGTTTAATTTTCGCTTGCAGCATCAGCTAACTGCATGGGTACTTGATAGTCCTCGTTATATACCCCCCCCCAGAAAAGATCTGGTGCATATACGAAGTCTTGCCTAGGCAAGCCCGGTATGGAGTCGCAGCATTCATCTATTTTACAGTCTACAAGTTCGTGTTCTTCGTTGTGTCGATCACTCCTCTCTTCAAACCCTTGAAGGAGCAATGCTTGAGCATGCAAACAATGATGGACACTGATGCATTGCCATCCGAGGTAATGTGATTTATTCCTTCGTGTGAGTTTTTTATGACGTCTACTTAGTAACCGCAAGGTTTGATGTTAACTTGCGCACGTACACAAGGGAATTTTCAAGTTTTTTTCTTGGTTTTTTTTTTCTTTCTCGCTAATCATAATGTGCATGACCTGTATATTTCTACATTTTTTTTTACAAATGACCACTTTGACATCAATACAATATGTCCTACAGACATTCTTAATGTTAAATATCGGTTTCAACACCGCCGCAGTTGACCTGGGAACTAGCGTCCAGCTTACAATGTTTGGTCACAACATGATACTGAAAATTCATGAATACGATGTAAATCAAGGGGAAGGGGTGTCTTTTGGTGATAAGAATATAATGATACTGGAGGTTGCCACGTTCTCGATATCGAGAGATGTTCCAGAGGTCTTAACCAATGTTTGAGCTGTTATGTATATTCTAACAACGCCATGAAACTGGATGAAGAATTCTACTTCCCTCACGTTCATGCCAAGTATTCATGCCTCTTGGGTGGTCTCCGCATGGTGCGACGGAGCAGCAGCAAACTGCAGCGTTTCGTCTGCATTGGCCGTACCGCGACCACGACTACCATTTTTATCAGTGTTGTACTGGCGAATGCTGATTATCATCAAAGGTCCCAGTATAGTCACTTGAATGGTCCCAAGGAGCGCGCCAATGAAATCTGCTATAAACCACGCCCAAGTGTCAACCTAAAGCTGGATTCTCAGTGGGTGTACTTCAACTCGTTAGAAAAGACAAACATACCACTGCAGGGGTATCCACTGCGATATATGATATGGCGCTGAACGAGAACGTTAGGAAAGACCTGTGTGTTACAAACATTTCAATGACGTTATCTCCTCGGCAGAGTTAATGTTTGACTTACGCGACGAAGTAGATTGCATTGTCCCTGAACAAAACGCTCGCAAGCGTGTCAAAATTTCCCAATCTCTCCTTATATCCCTCCTTAATATCTCTAATGAAGCGGAAAACTGCCATAACAAACAGAAGAACTTCAAATGCACTAGCGGCAAATGCGGAGACACTGGTGAGAACTTCAGACACAATCCCAAAATTAAACGAGCATCCTCCTTCATCTAAAAGTTTTGTCAGTAAAGTAGCGGATTAGGGACACGTAGACCACGTCACCAATTATAGACATGTCGGCAGCAAGATATAATGATGCTATGATGTTGACCGCTTGTACCATGGCAAAGCAAACAGACAGAAGTATAAGAACTTTTCTCGTCCTTTCGTACATCGCTAACACCCGTATTGACATCAATGCTAGGGAAAAAAACACAGTTCCATTAGTGGTTCTTCGGTCCAACAAATGATGGTATAAAACACGTACCGTTAAGTGCAAATGTTATCATGACACTAACCACAATTTCGTTCAAAACAATGAATGCAGAGCCTGAAAAGAACAGAAAAGAATTTAGATACCAGGATTTCTCCCTGGGTTATTCCACCGATTTGATGAAAAAGAAACACGCACATCTATTACATTACCAGGAATAAGACCTCGAGATATGCCGAATGAAGAAAGCAAAAACTTACGTCTATAAACCGAGGTAGTTAGTACCCAAGTCAAAGATAACGCTAGAAATGAATTACAGTATGAGACGGAAATGTATTGATGGACGTTACTTGGTAAAGCACAACATGAGAATCCATTCAACCATAAATTGTGCCGCTTACGGATAGGAGTGCTGTAATGAATCGGTACATCAACAGACTCAAGTGATAAACTGCAGCTTACACTCCAGTGAATAGGCCACCATAGCGTAGCTTTTTCACAAAGGGTAAGTTTCGAAGTGGTTCATGCCATAATGCAGAGTCCTTACCACCCCAAAGAGGATCTTGGTAGTCCTTGAATTTGTGTTCTTATTGAGATCTTATTAGCACGATACTCATTGCCAAGAGCAAGTAACTATGGACATACCCACACAAGCTCTACCTAGCTCACATGTTACTGAGCTCGTCCTGCCTGGTTGTTTAACTATGTAGAGATACGTACCTCTTGATCCAAGGTGAGAACTTCAATAAATGTAAGCAGGGTTATCTTTGCAGTGATTGAGAAGCTCACGGTAGACATAGATCGGGAGAACCTCTGTTGCCACTGATTCACCGTTGATACGTCACCGTTGATAGTCAGTGACAACAGTGACAGGAGAGATAACTGCATACACTCTGCATATGAATTCATTTGTATAGACTCCAAAGCTTTCAATTCTCTGGATGAAGACATTTCCGTGAAGTTATAGAGAGATGGTGAGTATGAAAGGCTGCGAGGGGGGAGGGAGGACGATAGAGGTAGCTCGCGAATTACGGTGCCGATGCGTTTATATACACCCCATCAGATAAGGAGTAGGTACTGCCTTGTGCGAGGATCTGATCTGATGTTCCAAATGACTGAATGGTCTGAGTGACTATATAGTAGTTGTGCTCATACAGCAATACCAGGCATCCTGACTCAAAACGGGCTTATTATGCTGACCAGAGTATGCA
Organism: Coniophora puteana RWD-64-598 SS2; assembly: GCF_000271625.1. Classification (NCBI taxonomy): domain Eukaryota; kingdom Fungi; phylum Basidiomycota; class Agaricomycetes; order Boletales; family Coniophoraceae; genus Coniophora; species Coniophora puteana. Next base: position 95,190 of record NW_006913075.1, read on the forward strand.
AAAGTCAAATGAGTTCTCGGCCGATACTAAAGATGGTAACTCCAAAGAAGGTATGACTATCGATAACAGAAAGGTAGTAAGCGATGATACACCCCCAAGATTTCGGAGCAAGAAGTCGAATTCGAGAACATCCATCAGGTGGGACCAGCAAAACTGTGTTCCAGAGATAAGAGAGCAACCCTGACAACTCAGGATCAAGTGTTGAGAATAGTGTACATCTACATGTAGATTAATGAATAGGACAAAGTTGTTGAACCCGCTCGGAGGACCTCAGAGGTTACCAAAGTAGGATTACCCCTATCACGCGGTGCATTCGTTGATCGTCAACCGATGCTACGGCCCTACGGGCAGTGAAGTGTTCATTCTAAACGACAAAGCATCAATGATCTGGAAAAGGGTGAGAGCCATCCACTTTGGAAATGAGCTGGACTCGCAACAAGGAAACTCAATGCACGGATTTGTGAGCACGAAGACCATACGATAATGAACGGGTTATAAAGCGGTGAGAGGGTAGTACCCTAAGTGGCACACAATCTGCGAAGACAAACTAATGATGTTGAGGCGAAACTCAAGACAATGACCGGCTTCCAATTTGATTATAAAGTCCAATATGAATAAACAACAATGATGATGAGCTGTACCTGCTACGGAAGACACAGCCATAAAGAGCACCACCTCGAGATCTACTCTGGTACATGAGGCCGAATGATGAGCGGCAAGCGGTACTGCCGATTCGGGCCCGGATCGGTCTTAACGAAGGGGCGCGCGACGATAACGGAGCGCTTGCCAATGTCTTCTCCCGGAACGGCGAGGTCGAACTCAAAGGCGCGCACGAGTGCGAATAGAATGGCCTTCATCCTACAAACACAAACCAATGTTAATATCCGAATAGCACGCGAAGAGATATGAAGTGGGCATACTCTACAAGGGAAAAGCGGTACCCGATGCACGCGCGGGGGCCACCGATGAAGGTCATAAGGTTTGCCCAGACACCTGGGATCTGCTGCGCAGCCTCAGGCGGAGACTCCCAGCGCTCAGGTCTTATGTACAGCTCGTCAGCACCGCCGGAGCGGAGATAAACGATGTAGAGCGTACCTGAACTCATGGGCATCTTCGCCCCAGATATCCTTGGCCCTGTTCATAGCGAGGATGGGGATGAACATGGAGTCGCCCTTCTGAACTCTGCATCAAAGCTGAGAATACTGCAAACCCCGACATTGATGGCCGTCACGCACCTGATTGTATCGTGTCTCACGCCTTTCCGATCCACGTACCCCTCCTCAACGGGAATGATATCGTCCCGCGTCGCGATCCTGATCGTGCTCGCCACCGGTGCATGCACCCGCAGCGTCTCCCTGACCACCGCATCGAGGTACGGCAGCGCGTTCAGTTGATCCATCGTTGGATTCTCCGTCTCCAGCCCCCGCAGCTCCGCACGCAGCTTGCGCTGCACCTCCTCGTCCTGCGTGAGCGCGAAGAGCGCCCACGTAACTGAGTTCGAAGTTGTCTCGTGCCCGGCGACGAGGAAGGTGGGGACCTGCGCGAGCACGTCCTCGTCCGAGAGGCGCTGTGCGTCGGGCAGGTCAGTCGCCATGTTGGCGCGGACGAGGAGGGAGAGGAGGTCGCGGCCTTTGAGCGAAGATTTCTCGATAGAGATGCCGGCGGTGTCTTGGGCGTTGGTCTTTTCGTTGCTGGCGCTGATGCGGTTCTTCTCGACGTCGGCGCGGACGACGGCTTTGGCGTCGCTGAGGAGCTTGCGGCCGATGCGAGCCATCGTCTTTTGCGCGTTGGCGATCTTGCGGCTTTGATCAGAAGGCTAAAGAGAGGTAAGCATCCAAGAGTGTAGCGACCAGGGAAGAATTCCGCTTACGATATACCGGAAGATAGGATGCCACCCTTGGAGGATGCCCAATAGGGTGATTTGCTGCGATGACTGGAACATGGTGTTGAAGGCTGTGTTGAGTTCGCTGGGTCGATCCTCCTCATTCAGTGCGTCGAAGTCATAGTTGAAGCCTGAGGATGCAAAGTTTGTATGATGATGAAATGAGGAACGTGATCTATGAGACACACCTGCAAGACCGATCACGTCCAATGTCATACGGCTGAGCCAAACGGTGATATCAATCGACGCTGGATTGCCATCCGCTCCAGTGTTGCTCGCGGCTTTGACGGCCTCATTCAGGAGAATGTCACGTAGCTGTCCGCGTTCACTACATTAGTCGGAGAGGATGAAGGGTAGCTGTACAACGTACTTGAAGGGACTTGACGTTGAAGGTCTCGGTAAGAGCGCGTATCTGTCCGGGACCAAAGGCTGGATTCTATGACGCTGACTGTGAGCAAAGTAGGGTCTGCATTCTCTACTGCAGAATGCGCATACCATTATTCGCCTCTAAGGGCGCAGCAATGTCCATCAGCATGCGGAAAAATCGTTATGAGAGTCACACTTACTTGCTGTTTGTGTTGAGCACCTGGAAAGAAGCCAGATACGCCTTCAGCAGAATCCAAATGAACCTGCGTGACGACATACCTTCGACGAACAGAACACCTTCTCCAAGAATGCGGGATAGACTGTATCGGACCTGCTCGGGCTTCTGGTAGTCTGCGCTATGCGTGAGGATATGATTAAGTGCGCGCTTGTCCGTAGTGAAGAGCCGAGGGGTCTATGGGCGAGTTGGTTGTAGGGTGCATGGACATATCATCGGGAGACGTGACAAGGACAGTGGGTACAAGGACGTGATCAACCTTCTTGATAAGAAAGATAGGAGAGGTAAACGTACCCCAAACCACGTCTTGTACGCTAAAGTCTTGCCATGCTCCTCCACCCATTGCTCATGCAAGACAGAGTTGTCCTACACGCGTAGACAAGGGAGTTGAGAACGATTCGTGCGCCGAATGTGTCTTTTAAGATGCTCACCGCTTTAATTATATCCTTCAGGTTACCCCATACCCAGCTCGTGCTCTTTGGTCCGCGAAGCTTGTTCAGGGGGGAGAAGAGGATGTAGTAGGCCAACGCTGAGAGTTTCCAAAGGCCATAGCCGGCTATTGCCAGTGCGGCTGACACCAAGAGCTTCGATATCATGGGGAACGTGCTACCAGTGAGAGGGGGGAATGGAAAAGAGGGGTGACTTGACTGCTGCGCCTTGTACTGCGCGGTCGCTGGGAGGCCATGGCATATATAAACGCGTGAGATGCCCGAGGCCGACCTTTGCTATGAGCGCATAGCTCCTAACCATGTCAACATCGCACCATATTTACAGTGCCGGAGGCCTACGCCAGTCTCCGAGACCTGTTCAACCTCGGGCTGGTCTCGGGTACACGTTGCTTGCCCGAGATGAAGAGAAACGAATGTTGCCTTGTTACACACGCAAGTCCTGTGGCGGCAGCTGACGCGTCTCGAGCAGCATGCGACTGGTAGCCTCTCGACTTCGCCTTCATCGAGCTGTGCAGGGAGCCCAAATTATCTCTCGTGGTCCGTATCCAAGCACCTCCAGGATAGCTTTTTTATGATTTACATGATCCGCTGTTGTCAGCCTGAAGCACATATTTGAAGTTACTCAAGAGGCTGGGGGTCCTCAATTTAAAGATAATGTTCGATAGAATTTATGTGGCGGAGTCATATTAGGAGCAAGATCAAGAGTCAAAGGAAATGGGCAGCCTGAGCAGGTTAAGGGACAACGGTAACTGGTTTTTTTTTTCGCGACCAAAGGATGTTATAAGAACTGTGCAAGAGGTGTCAGATCATGTCAAGCCGGCCCGTTTGATTGAAAGCAACCGAGGTCCTAGCGGGGATCTAGGGGCCGCATCGCGCATCGACGGTTGGCTCATCCAGGTTGTTGATGTTCGTCCGCCTTTGATGTCTGCTCGAGCTCGAGAGAATGACGGCCAATAAAGCCACGGCAACTTGACACACACTCTTTCGTGGTCGTTCAACGTGTTCCTGCAAGGTGGCTGTGTCAGTATATGTCCCGCCGGTTATCTCGGAGACGGTGTTGAAGAGCCTGATTAATATTTCTGGCTGATATCACGCCTGCACCGTCGACGGCATCGATTGGCTACATGCACCGATGCCTATCTACCGGCGCTAGACCATCTCGGGCCACCCTTGAGTCTAAACGATGGTTTTTTCTCCGACAGATTCATATAGCCTCGACGTCGCTCATGGTATCATCGCCCACCCCATTCATGCCCCTCTGAACGCCCCCCGTCATGTTAATATCCTGCTCCTACATTGCGACGACTTTCCTTCTGTTCGTTGCTCTATGGTGTTTCAAGAAGTTCACTAGGGTCTTCAAGCTTATATTCCTCTCTCCGCTGAGGAACCTGCCCGGCCCAAAGAGCCCGAGCTTCATCTTTGGCCAGCTGCGCGAGCTGCTGCGGGAGGTAAGTATCTCATGTTCCACATGCTTTTGAAACACGTGTACCTAAGGCTGGCGTGCTTTATGTAACTCCTGCAGGATAACTTCGACGTACTCCCGCAGAAATGGGTAGCAGAGTATGGAAAGACGTTCACGTTCAAAGCCTGGTTCAGTGTACGTACCCGGCATCTATCTTGAGGAACTTTTATCGAGCTGATATATGCGCATAAATGCTTACAGACCCAACGCCTCTTCACGATAGACACGCGAGCCATCCATCACATCCTCATTCACAGCCATGACTACCAAAAGCCAGAGCAAATCCGCTTCAGCCTCGCTCGGATCCTTGGAGAGGGACTTTTGTTTTCTGAAGGGGATAAGCACAGGCAACAGGTGTGTTAAGTTGACTGTCAACGTTTAATCCATTGTCTTCATGAAATCACTAGAGGCGTATTATGGTGGGCGCACTCAGGTTCTACAATGTCTTCCCTTCTTACACCGCAGCCAGAACCCAGCTTTCGGGCCAGCTCATATACGCGCACTCACAGACATCTTCAATGCCAAGTCTGTGAAGGTGCGTTCTTCTGTTTGTATCGGATGTGTAACTCTCGTTGATTACAAACGCTAGCTACGAGACACGCTGATGGACGAGATTCGCAACATTGCCAGCTCAAACGGGATTGACGTCACTGTTTGGCTCAGCCGCATGACGCTCGACGCTATCGGGCTTGCTGGTACGTTACCAACAATTGGCCTTACTGGTATGTAGGCCAACTGACGTCTGCGACTGATAGGGTTCAACTACTCCTTTGACGCGCTGAACGTAAACGAGCGCCCGAACGAGCTTAGCGAGGCGTTTAACCACATGGTCCAGACTGCGCAGGATATCAACTTGTTGACCGTACTTCAGGGTTTCATACCGCCACTAAGGGTTATTGTATGCCTTTGCATACTTGACTATTTGCTCTCAACCAACATAACATATATTAGTCTACAGCACAGACTCGTGTCATCAAGAAGTCCCAGCAGACGATGACGCGCATCGGCCGACACCTCTTGCGGGATGCCAAGGCGGCAATACGAGCCGAGTCAGATACGAAGACGATCGAAAAGAGCAATGTCAAGGGGAAAGACCTGCTCTCACTCCTCGTGCGAGCGAATACGGCGACGGATATCCCCGACTCGCAGCGCATGGATGACGAGGACGTGCTCGCGCAGGTGCCGACGTTCCTCGCTGCGGGGCACGAGACGACCAGGTTTTTCTTTTCCTCATCTTATTCATAATCGTACCCAACATGTACGCAATCAACGATACAGCACCGCAACGACCTGGGCCCTGTACGCTCTCACGCAGAACAAAGCGGCCCAGACCAAGCTCCGGGACGAGCTGCTCACAATGGACACCGAGAACCCGAGCATGGACGCACTGAACGCACTGCCGTACCTCGACATGGTCGTGCGCGAGACGCTACGCCTTCACGCGCCCGTGGCAAACTCGATCCGCGTGGCGACCAAGGATGACGTTATCCCGCTCGAGACACCCGTTGTGGACCGGTACGGCGTGCAGCGGCATGAAATTCGGTGAGCGTTTTCGTTCCTCTGGCTGTGTGGATCTGGGTATTCTGACACACATCGATGGTAGGATTCAGAAGGGCGATTCGATATGGGTCCCGATTCTTGCGGTGAATCGGTCGAAGGAGATCTGGGGAGAGGATGCACATGAGTTCAGGTATGTCACCCCTTCATACGTAACTGATCAGATTCAAAGGCTGAAACGGAATTACTAGACCAGAGCGCTGGGAATCCACCCCTGAAGCTGCTCACCAAATCCCGGGAGTTTGGGGCAACATGCTCACTTTCATCGGTGGACCACGCGCATGCATCGGATATCGATTTTCCCTAGTAGAGTATGTCTCGTCTCCATATACTTGTTCTACTGTTCACACTAACTTATAACTGCATAGGATGAAATCACTACTGTTCGCGCTCGTGCGTGCCTTCGAATTCGACCTCGCCGTTCCAGCGAGCGAGGTCAGCAAGCGAAACGTTGTCGTCACTCGACCGCTCATCACAAGCGATCCTGAAGAGGGGAGACAGTTTCGGCTACCACTTATTATTCGTCCCTTCGTGCGTGATTGAGACTGTACTTGATTATACAGTAGACTATTGCTAGTCACTATGCTCAGGATTTTGAAAGATTGTGGGCGTCAGACAGTAGACTCCGATACAACTCAATGACCTCCCGGGCGGGCTGTATAATTACCGAAAAGCAGAGTGGTCCGGAACGAGTATGGTCACGCAGCGACGTCCGAGATCAATGTTCAGTTCAAATCAGAGGATACAACTATACTTTACAGTGGCATGCTAGATTTACAGGAAACAGAAAGTGTAATTGCACCGAGTCCGGGGAATGCCACGTTAATAATGTTATCGTACAAGTCCTGTGTGGTATTTCTACGCGAGTTTTGAGGGATCATCCTCACAGTCATCTGGTGAATATACCGCAGCGAACTCTAAAGTTGCGGTTCCTGTGTAGTAAGAAGTTCCTCCACGTTCCCGCAGAGCGTCGTACTCAAGTACGCTGAGCATCATGAGAGGACCTAGGATGGTGAGCTGAAGTCCGGCGCCAAGGTCCGCTGCAATCGTGTTGAACCCAATGTTGAACGGGAGACTTCGCTAGAACACTAGTCAACGCCTCAATAAAATGATACCAAGAGGAGGATTTCTCACATTTGCCACAGTAAATAACGAGCACGCGCTGAGAGTGAGTCCAGAGAAGGCCCTACATATTATCAATGTTAAGCCCACAAGGCGAATTGAATGACTACTAACAAGATGAAGTAAAGCACGTTATCTCTCACAATCAATCCCATGAATGTATCCACCATTCCAGCAAGGCCTTGACGTTGTTCTTGAAGACGCCTGATGAAGCTGGCTACCGATAAGACTAACAGCAACGAATCATAGGCGACCAATAAGATAAACGCAGTAGTCTGATACCACGCTTGGCGGTTGGATACGGCATACGAGCACCACGCGCCTTCTGTAGGTGTACGAACCACTGGGACGGGATTTTAATAACCGGAATTGACTCGGAACCGGATGTTCGTACCCGATACATTAAGCGGAAGCATTGCCATAAACGTTAGTACGATGTTGGATGCCTGAACAGTCGTAACGCATGATCCTAGAAGGAACAGCACGCATTTGGACCCGCCGTACAACGCGTATATCCGCATGCTCATCATAACTTCGACATGTGAGTTAATGGCTATACACTCCAATATTAGGCTTAGACGACATACCATTCAATACCAAAAATACAGCGGTACGCAAGATCAAGTTGTTCATGACGATTAGCCCAGAGCCTGCAGAGATGTTAGGTACAGATAGCACCAAGCGTCACTGAGTTAGAATCTCACATATTGACTCTAGAGACAAATCTCAGTAGCTTGTAGATTTGAATGATGGTGACTACACCGAAGGCGGCCAGTCATGGTGAGTTTCTACTAATAGTTCTGCACGCTTCCTAGACATACCTTACGGGTTGCGTAAGTTGTAGGAACAGCTAAAGAGTCCAAAGAAAGCGTCACTCTTTGATCAGTCGGAAGGTGTTAAGCGGACAAGCCTGATCTATGTTGGCGACATCAGCATGCACCCTCGATCCATCGAGATATTTACACGTACGCGCTTATGACAAGACCTCCGTATCGCAACTTCATAAACGCGAGCGCTGAGAAGGTAGATGGCATAAGCTGTCGGACGTACGTACTGTAGCATAGAAGACCTTGAATAGAATCGAGTTCTGTCTGGCCTATGTGCAGAGGTTTAACGGCCTGTTCCATGACTGCTCGTTGTGACTCACCCAAATGAGTTCGAACTATGGACTCGGCTTAGCCAATGCGTATAAATAGAGAACGTGAAACGGTTCAAATACCTCGCGACCGATGTCTAGTACTGGGCAGAGCTATTATGTCTTTTTAACTCCTACATTGCCAGGAAAGCACTTACACCAACTGTAGGCGGCTACACATGCGATTATGACTATTCCGCCATCAACGTCATCGTGAGTTCATACGGATGAGGTCTGCACATACCGTTCATGTAATTTTGTGTCTGAAAGACGATAAGCATCTCGGCTTCCTTATCGTAAGACATGCTTTAGGCGATGCAACGAGGGAGGACGCAATCAGAGGAGCGTACCGGGATACATCAGTTATATGAAAGTAACTTGCATTGCTGTGTCAACTGCGAAACACCATGTGCCATTGGAGATATGGAAACCAAACCCCAAACGAAGTGATTAGTTCATATTGGGAAATAATGGGCGCACCATGACAGTGCTAAGTTACCTCATTTCATCCCCAGCACAAACACCTTCCCTTACACGCCATGAGCTCTGCCATGTGTCCCTTAGCTTTCAGTTAGAGCTTACTCCGACGGTGGTCTCACTGGGGTATCTGGAGTGAAACTGTGCGTCACCTTGAGTCGCTGCAGGTCAATATATTGATGGTTCCTCGACAAGATTATCAAACGCCAGGCACCAACCTAGTGGCTATGCGATTCATGGGCGGCGGCTGCGCGCGAGAAACGGAAGGCGTAGCAGCAGAAATGAACGCACAGGATTTCCGTGCACGGGTTTTGCTTCACATAGGACCATATGACTTGACGTTTGAAGTTAGCACGGGTACGGGGTGCAGTGGGCGCGGAGTCAGGTCGAGACGAAAACCCATGCTGATTCTGCGATTCTAAGGCTAGAACTGTCGAAGAGATCTCCAGAGGCGCGTTTGGCCATGTGAACCAAGATGTGAACAAAGTCGCGTACATCGTTGCTCCTGCGTGTTCCAGCTGCGACTCGCATTGCACCTGCTGTTCGTTTCTCGACATATGCGAGCCCTTGCGAGTCAGTCGGAGTGGAAGGTTTCACAATTTCAACTCCGGACAGCGGCCCTGACTCAGGCACGTTTCGAGTGTTTAGGGCAGGTTCTACAGGTGTAATTAGTACGCAGTGCATTTGCTCGTATTGTAGCTACCATTTGTAGACAGCCTTGACACATTCGCTCGCGGTTTCTAGGACAGACTGGGTCACCGCAAACCATTTTGGTACGTAGTATTCTGCCTTAACGTATCTAAGCATCTCCTTCAACGCCATATATTGTTTAAATTTTCACGCCGTATGATGGTGTGTGCTACGACTGAAGCTGTCTCTAGAGGTTTTACGCAACCCCGACCAGCTTGAAGGCGCACTACAGTCCCAAAGGACAAAGTCGAGCTATCTCACGGAGAACCTGCTCCTATAGCTATCGATCGCGACTATATACAGCAGATTATACTACTATACTACCAGTTGAGAATCCTTCGTGGTACTCTGGTCTCGGTGCAGCCGCAGCAAATTGCATAGTTTCGACTTCTATTCCGAGCGAAGGACCACCCTTCGCCTGAACGGCGTCATATTCCCGCATGCTGAGCATCATGCGCGGGCCAAGCATAGCCATCTGGAAGCTGGTCAGCACGTTTACGACGATAGAGTCGAATCCCATGTAGAATTGTGCCCCAAGCTGATAGGTGTAAACGTGAGTACTGAAACCAAATGTATTGGATGATGTAGGAAGGTTACACACGTTTGGGGCTCTAACGTCTATAAGAAACGAGGCGGCATTGAGGGATAGGCTGAAGAAAGCTCTACGCGAAGTCAAGCTGTTGCTGCAGAGATTATTGAACGAACACTCACATGAAGAAATAGAGAATGTTGTCTCGGACAATCAAGCCCAAGAACGTGCTCATCGTCGCATCCAGGTCTCGGTGGCGCTCGTTGAAATGTCTAACAAAACATACGATAGACAAGACAAATAACACTAGCTCATAAGCGAACAAACAAAAATATCCGACGGCTTGATACCATGCTTGCTGAAACGTCATTGCGAATGGGCACGTATCGTCTCAAAAAACGTTCAGTGTAAGATCAATTCTCTGTATCGTGAAACTATCCTCACCTCCAACCTCAAGTGGTAGCATGGCCATCATTGTCAATACAATGTTTGCGCTTTGCACGCCGGCGAAGCAGATGCTCAAGAAGACCAGCATTCTCTTGGATCTGCCGTAGAGGGCGTATATGCGCATGCCCATCATCGCTGGTTCAGAGCTATTAGCAATGTCTGACGATGATAACATAGTGATCTGGTGACTTACCTTGCAAGACGAAGAACAGGAGTGGGTTTAGAGCCACTAGGATGATAGCGTCCAGCGCGGAACCTAACGTTTGTTAGCGATGCAATGTATACTGGGCGGATCACCAATTTACATCTAAAAAAGCCTGATTTTGACCGAAACAACGATGATAATAAACGCGTACAGCTGTGAAGGTAATAATCAGAGACAAACAATGTCGCATGGGAATATATCGGCTTACTTGGAGAGATCCACCATTCACAGGCATGCCTAAAAAGCGGGCAATAAATACTTGCCACATCCCAAGGCTCCTGAAGTACATCTTTACCTAGGCTAAGTGACGGCGCTCGGGTATAAGTACATATATAAGTGTATAGGAATATGAAAGGGTTTACGTACATAACGATGGAAATGCCACCGTACCGAAGCTTTGCAAAAGGATGTTAATGAGAACAGTCCGAACGCTAACCCACTGATGGAGGACTCACTACCACATACATCATTTTAGACAACCTTGAATAATGCCTCGCCTTAGGGGAATGAGCGCGTATATTCCAACCCGGGCGTGAACACTTACCCATATCAGATCAACCTAGGAGCCAGCATAGACCTTTTAGCGCCGAGGATCAAGGAGTAAACCAAGGATACTTACCTCTCTGCCGAAGTCCAACACTAGTAGTGCTTTGACATTAGTAAATCATCTCTCAGCATATCGGTTCAGACGTACCCCAGGTATATATAGTCAAGCATGCCATTAGCACTGTAGACCGCCGTTAATCCCGTTAGTTTGCATATGCGTTTCGTTCCAATGGCAGACAGCGCACCAAGTGTGTAGTTTTGTGCTTGGTGAATTAAGGCTGCCTTCACAGAGTGCATCATCGTGAGAGCTGGCAAGGTAGATGGATGACGAGAGAGAAGGGAACTGCAGACTCTTGTCGTATAAATGCATCCCAGTGTTGCGGATGCCGTACAGTGTACATTTATTGCAGTACAAGACGCGTGATGGACGCGGAGATGTTATGCCATGAATGGCATCGTCAAAGCAAGCGCATGTTCCAATTCTCACGTCTGTCATGTATTCATTAACTGTAGGGACACATGTTGCCGCTTGGGGCTTGCTTCGCAGAACCATCTCGGGAGTGTCGTAGTAGGCCCATCGTTAGGCTTGGTGCTAAATGTCGGTGACCGAGCAAGGTCATGCCTCAGACTCGTAAATGCGAATTTATGCACCCACTCTACGATACGAAAAACGAACGGAAGTGGAACTCGTACGCGTTTGAAACGACTCCTTGTTCTTCTGAAGTCAAGTTTCACGGCTTGTTGTAAAATGGTGGTGCATCACAACCAAAGAGGTGCAAATAGGAGCCCATAACTCAATTTGGTTCCCCGGATGCACTTTCTTCTCCTTCTTCGGCTCATGTGCATCTTGTCAGTTTAATTTCAAATGCCATTCACACTTTGCTTAGAAGGCATTTTGAAGAATCGCCAAGCTTTCTCTGATACCTAGACTATATAGTCAGCGGAGACACGTGTGCATTTCGTCGACAGTCACGTAAACTCACTTTCATTTCGTACAATCTCTATCGCTCTGTTCGCCCATATCCCATATCACGGTTATATGTGCCTGCCCAAATCGTCAGCTCGGTTCCGAGAACGCGATCTATATTGCACCGAGGGCAGTTAGCGAGGTTTAACCCCGTGGGATGATCAGCTACATGAAGTCGGGGATGAGCATGGATGAAAATGGCGAATTGGCCGAGGCAATGTCTGGTGCGTCACGAATGAACCTGTGGGATGCAAATGTTGTTGACGTTGTTCACAAAAGACGTCTACAATCTATCCAAAATAAAAGTATCAACATATGACGATGTCAGCGCGATTACGTCATAAAGAACATCTCGCGCCTTATAATCTCGCGGCCTTCTATCTCATCTGTGCCACGATCTCCAACACAGAGCGAAATATTCTCCCACAAAATCTGCCTTGATGCCGCACCCGCTTGTTGATGAACCACAATGGAAGGAGAGGATAGTGGACGGAAGGACGTGCTGGAGCCGGTGAGCTGCTGCACTACGTTAGTCATCCCTGCCCGAGCTTATTAAATCGTCTAAGGCCAACAATAGGAGGAGAAACAGTGACTGAAGTTCTGCGGACGTCTGCAGATGGGTTCGAGCAATGTCATTTGTTCTGAACTGGTTTTGACTAGTCGCCTACTTACAGGCTCGGAAACGGCTGCATTGGAGTGAGTTTTAGGACGTCATTAAAGCAGGACGTTTTGCTAGTAAGAGTGCGATCTGCAATGATTAAAGCTCGGTATGTATCACAATGATTATCAAGAGAGCGCGTGGCTGATGTTTGCTTTGCAAGGTTCTTCGCCCCCATCATCGCAGCTACTGTGATCGACGACCTGGATGACGTCTGGAAAAAAGAGTGGCGATATTATCCCTTCGAGGAAGCGGGTGTCAACGCACCTTCGGTCAGATTCGATGCCTGGCTGGATCATGTTCTCGAAGTACGCACAGAACCAATCTCGCTGGACGACTTGGTGATAGAGACCGACCACATGGTACTCCCGTACAAGTTCCAGCAAGCCGACGGTACCACGATCGACTCTCTTGTCCGCTTCTACCTGCTGCTCGGTGGCGTTGATGGCGACCAGGGACTAGTGATGCACGGCCCACACCTTATCATGGACGCGAAACCCATCATGCGCTTGTTAGACTTCATTCTTCAGCATGTAGTGGATCCTACTTCGGGCCCGGGGATAGGTGAGTGGGGAGAGGAGTGGCGGAACTTGCCCGTAGGGGCGCTTACTGCGACCGGTGGGGCGCGGGACGATTGGGATACTCGCGGCGTGGCGCTGCAGAAAGAGATCATGGGGGTGCGGGTCAGCGCTGTGGTATAACAACATTATACTCTTCGTCCGTCCTTGCTTGCTCATGTCGTGATTTCATACAGCCCTCTTTGACGCTTGAACCGAGTCGGCCTACAATCACGAATGCAGGTGCGATGCACCGAGTACGTGAGACAATCGACGAGGCGACATCGCGGGAGATCATGGCACAGCTGAAGGAGAGAGGCTTTTCGGTCACCTATCTGTTCGACGCTGCTATAGCTATGTCAGTCCTCAACTCTGTCAAAGATTCTGGCGGCTCCATCTCAGAGGACGCACATATCACGATCGACCCTGCCATGTAAGTAATTCACGTCCCATTTTTTTTTTGTCCGAGACATCTCCTAGCAAACTGATGCTTCTACCTTCATTGTTAGAATTGGGCAAGATAGGTTTCGCGTACCTCAGTACAATCACGTCGGGCAGCTTGCCACCGGAGTTTGTTTCGCACCCATTAAGATACTCGCCAAGGACATGGAAGGAAAGCCCACAGCGTGCGAACAGCTCATCCACATGATGGAGGTAATCAAGGAGCAGTACTTGTGCCTTGTCTCGAACCCGAACTTGGCGCACCTCAATGCAGCAGACAAGGGAGGGAGAAATACAGATGGGTTTTTGCGGTTTGTGTTGGGAAGACGGACGTCGGCGAATACAAACATCGGTAGAGTTGAGGATGTCATCAAGACTGATCATGAGGTGGTGAAACCATTATCGCTTGCCATTGGCCACAGGTTGAGCTGGAAACAACCGTAAGTCTGACTCCTTCGTGAGCTTGACGAAAGACATGACACATGATAACAGAGACTATCACATCTGGACCGTCAACTCGGTAATGCATCTGCAAGTGCAGGTAAGTCGCACGACATATCTGAGCCATTTACCTGTCACTAATCCTTTCCGATGCGCCCAGGTCACCGACGTTTGGGATGAGTTGACGATGAAGCGCCATATGGCAGATGTTAAAAACATCATGCTTGCTTTCATTCGATGATAGCACCCATAGTGTGTACGCATATGCTTCGTAGCACCGCAAGGTAGATTCATAATAGTCACCTTGATATCATGTTACCAGATACCGATTCTATGCGCTTCGAATTAGGGGCACAGCATGTTTGAGGATGCGATGTTTGCAATCTCAATGTCCGTGCAAGATACTGAGGATCAGGTTTCCATTAATGCGTGGGCCTGTCAACATGATACAAATCTTGATCGAGAAACGACGTTAGAACATGCCCCTCTAGTTCGTCCCAGGGCCGTGACTGAGCAATTTGCCAAAGGCCATGATATGCTCCTCGCACAGCGCCGAGAAATAGAATTCGTGCTCCGAGTTATGAGGCTGCACGAGGTTATGCGCGATCTCGTGGGCAAGTGTGAAATACCTGGAACTTTTTTTAGATCTCTACATCCAAGATGAGAGAATTCAAGGACGCACCATGATATATATGCCTCATTAAGGTCTCCTCTTTCCACTTTCTGATCATCTGTAATAAGCCGTCAAATAGCGTACCACCATCCAAGAAAAGCAATGCACTTACGCCACGCTTCGAAGTACCGTAGGTTAAGGAATATACTACCGTTCCGATTGAACGCAATCAGGCCACCGCCCATATCACAGAAGACATGGAGCGATGAAATTGGAAGCGAGTAAACTCGGCTCAGCGCAGTGATTACGTGGATAAAGCGAGCTAACGAGTTGCGCTTCGTGGTGACGAGTGTCTCGGGGCTGGGAACATCTGACAGAACCAGGTCAATTTTTGCGAACGCGAACGGAGAAGCGATTGCTCCATAGCTTACCGTGTGTAGCGTAGACCTTCATAGTTCCCATTTGTCCTGGACATTCATGAGACATCGACTAACCAAAGGAGAGATAACCAGACAAACCAGGGAGGGGCGACTCACCAACAAGCTTGAGGTCGCCCACTTGACCCGAGATATCGCAGTACCCATCGTCAAGCGACTCCTTGATCATCTGCATTTGCTTCCGATTCTGAATCAAGTTGTTGCCTTCCGGCTTACACGCGTTGATCGCTTGCGTCACATTGGCGCCTTTGCATCGTCCACTGGTCAACGTCAATGTGGAAGGAAGGTAAGATATGTACTCACGGATGCTACTCTGCGGCGTGACAGGTGCATTAGGCCTGCGTGTCAGCGGGGGTGCTGCGGGGTTGGGGGAGACGCCTGCGCCGGAGCCAGAGTCGTCACGTGTGGATGGGAGTAGCTGTTGTTTCCACTTGTTCAGCGAGCTCGTCATCTGAGACAGAGGCCTGCCACCGCGGCTTGTCGAAGGCTGGTCGTCCACTTCTTCCTTCTGGCTATAAGGAGGCGGTGCATTTGGAGGTGGCGGCGTGTTTGCTACTGTAGGTGGCGAGATCGGTCGCTTGGTATCCCATCCCCCTGGAATAACTTCTTTCTGTGGTGGCGATGTTGGTCGCGGTGGAACGACAGGTGGTGCGGAGACAGGTGCAGGGAGAGGTTTCTCAGGCGGGGGAAGGAGTGCTACGGTGGAGTTAGCATTTGCGGCTTCAATTGCCCGTTGCCGCGCATCCTGTTGCTGACGGAGAATCTTGTCCACTGTGGAGGCAAAATGGTTAATCAGGGTTGGGTATTATAAGCAAATAACTACCGTTGTAGCCACGTCTCTTCAGTGTCCGAAGGTCAGTCGAGAGGATTGTCATGAACAGCAGAGCGTCGTTTGTCTTGGGAGACTCGAAGATGAGACGACATAGTGCGTTTGCCACTCTGTTTGGAGAATGTCAAACAAAGTTCGTCACCGATGATAAGTGTTATCACGTACTCATACATGTCAATCTCAGAGCTCTGCGCAAGCCATAGCTCGATGGAACCGGAACTGAGGCTGGTGAGAGTCCTCGCATTGCGCTTTGCGGCAGCAGATGCTTCCAGGTGGCGAGTGATGTTCACGTCAGCGATACGTAGATGTTTGACGATGACGAGCTTATCGAACGCCCTGACGATGAAGTTGCGCTCGCCCGCCAACCAGTTCAGAGAGACACGTGGCCGGGAGTGGGTATGCTCATGAAGGAAAAGGGGTAGCCGCTCGAGGATGAGTGAGCGTGTGTTCGCTGCAATTCGTGAGTTCCGGTTTTCCGCGGTGGACTTGTACTCTTCTTGAACGATGGCGCTAAAGCGTTTGGATCCTAGCTGGATATAGAAGTCTTGCGGAAGGCAAGCGATCAGTGCTTGATCCCCGCGTGCAATGCCGCTTGAAACCAGAACTTACTCTCAAGCAAATCATCTTGTGGAGCTGTGAAAACCGAGTCCCCGAAGAGCTGGTAAGCCTGTGTATCATCGACGATGACGATATCACTGGCTTTCTTCAGGTCGTGCAGCAGCTCCCAGTCGTCTTCTTCCAGATCCGCCTCGTTGGACTTCCGGCGCTTATCAGAGCGCACGCTCCGCTTGGTGCCGAGCAGAATGGGAGCCGATTTCATACGGGTAAGCGTCGCCCCCGACAATAGGCGGGCATTGTTGGCGACGTTGCGAAGCTCGATGAGATAGCTAGTAACGAAATGAGCGACGGCCACTCATGCCACTAGTCGTGTGGGGTCTGTTGTAGCTTACCTCTCTTTGCCACCCGCGAGGGTGAAGAAATTCCGAGGATCCGAGATGAGGATTTGCGCTATCTCGTCTATCGATGGCTCCTGCTTCGTGCCACAGGCACTCAAGAATCCGTTAGCCGCCTTGCCGAAGTCAACGTAGGTGAAGAGCTTGGAGTGGAACTCCTGTGACGCGCTCTTGCCGATGTAACACTGGCTGGGGGACAGGTGGCGTATTGCTCCGCCTATCGAGACAGGGACTATGGGAAGTTTCGACATGGCAGTCAGCTCGCCAGGTGCGAAATCTATGAAGTGAGTTCATAAGTACCCTACAAAGACCGACTTCAATAGCGGAATACTTACCGACGATACGAGTTGCGAGGATGTCGAACCATCGTTGAGCCGTCTCTACGTCTTTCGGAGGCGTCTTCTGAAGCAACGTGACCAACGAATTTGTTGGGGGATGATCCAGCAGTCCAAGCTTGCTAACGGCGTCCCGAACATCCGGATGGGCCACCAGATAGCCCAAGTCTTTCCATGCTGCAGTCACGAAAACCTGACTGTTTGTCAAAGTCACGTTCGGAGACATTGATTCAGTCTTGCTCACTTCGTTAGGCTTCCCAAGACATTCCTTGAATGCGTTGATTGCCGGAACAAATGCGACCTCCGCGTACTTGTTCGGGTGATACTCGGGATAACGTGTAACGAGATTGTCAAGCAAATACTTGAGCGCATGCTGCTGGACACTCTTGTCGGTGCTCGCGGACAAGTTAATAATCACGTCCAGCGGAGGGGCCCGCTTAAGCCCCAGTCGATACAAAAATCTCGCTGGGAACGCGGTGAGCCTCACTACAGAGCGAATACGAAGATTGAAACGTACCTTCTTCGGACCCGCTCTTCCATTTAGACTTCTCACCCCAGTCGAGCGTGGGGAGCCCGAGCTGGCGGAATGTGGGATTTGGCTCATACAGGTCAGCGGCCTTGTACCGCGAGCGTCTGCCGCTGCCATCCTGAGACGTCGATCCTTCGCGGAAAAACACGGATGTCGACTGAAGGCGCATGTTCTCATCAGGACTGAGGTTGGCTTGCACGGACACGAGGTATGTGACGAGGTCGGCGGTGGACCAGTCGCCAGTCTTGATCATTCTATAGTTCTCTTAGATTAGAGATAGCTGTAGGTTAACAATGGAATAATGTTACCTGTTGAAAACGACCTGGAGATCAACATGCTTGCGCACCCCCAGCGCTAGCAACACCTTCTCCATCGGACCCTTGATCACAAACCCAGAAGGGAACGTAACAACAGGCAGATCCTTGAAAATGTTCGCGCTCGCAAAATACGACTCCTCGGGCAGCTTCATCCCACTTGATGTCGGCACACACGTCTTGTCCTTCAGCGCCGCGCATATGCTCTCCTTCGCGCCGGCCGACAGGGAAGGCCACGTACGCGTGAGCATGCTGAGCACCTTCTCGGACCAGTGAGCAGATATGCGAAGATCGTACGCCGAGTCCGCAGCCATAACTTCGGGCCGGGAGATGTGCGCCACCCAGTCGGCGACACTTAGCTCACGCCACGAGAGCGAGGCGAGCTGTTCGGCGGTGAAGTGCTGCGTGGTGCTCGTGGGCATAAGTGTGTCCGGGAACGGGCCGTCGAGGTCCTTGAGCACGCTGTTGATGCTCCGCGGGTTGACGAAGAACTGCACGCTCGAGAGGGGAAGTATCTTGTCGGACTTGGAGGCGTCTTTCTGCGGGAAGGTGACGAGGGTGGCTTCGAGAAGTTCGCGGCGAATGTAGGATAGGTGGGACTGGGTTGAGTTCTGGAGGACGTCGTCGGACCACCATCGGAGACACGCAATCAGCTCAGTCTCAGTCAATGGGCGTTGCCGTAGTTCAGCGAGCACGTCCTCAAAGTTGATGCTCTTGATCATACCCCTGGCACGCATCGACGCGACCATGCGGCTTGCGTCCTTCAGCACCTCCTCGGGGAGGACAGGTAGGCGCTTCAGGAACACAGCGAAGCTTGCATCTGGCTCGCGGACAGCGGTAGCACTGCGTACACCCGCAGTTGAGAGCACGTGGAACGGATGCGACGTCGAACATGCGAAGAATGCGGCCTCAAGTAGGCGAGAGACGTCTGATGATGGTGTAGAAACATGAAACGAGAAGAACTTGAGGACGTGGATGAACCGCGCGGTCAACCACTTCTTTAGTTCTGCATCAGGCTGGAAGTCAGTCGCAGCTGACGAGGCACCGTCCCATAAAGTCTTGATATTGCTCAACTCGAGCTCATACGCCGTCCGGCAGAGGAAACCTCCAACATAGAGTAGCTCACGATTCCAAACTGTGCTCCTTGTGTTAGCAGCTATATAGACCATAATAGTTGTCCAATTTACCTGCAACGTTGCGATCTCTGATGACAAACAAGCGTTAGAGTTATATTATCTTCGGCCTTGAGAAGTAGACTTACACCAGATCTATTGATTCTCGTTCTACGGTTGGGATGAATCGAGACGCCATATGCCCACCGATGCCGGTGGTTTGACCCGTCGCGTGACCCTACATGATTATCGTCAGCTAGACAAATACAAGCCCATATGAGAGCCGGCGCACGATAAACACACGAGCTTGGCCCGAGCTAAACGAGAGCATCATGAATAAGGCCGTACAACTAGTGGCAAGCACGCTCATCCGACGCACCCGTTTAGATCCGCTCTTAGACCTTGGAAGACGCTTCCACTCGATTTGGGCTGCTTCTTCTCTTCCTCTACGCTGTTATCGTACTCGTCCTTTCCTGTCTGACATTACGGGTTTCGTTCAGCCAAACAGACAACATAAGGCGATAAGCAAACTGACATATATCAAGCTATACTTCAGTTGCCTCGGTGGGTTCTTCTTCGTCGACCGATGCAGTTCCGCTTCCATCTTCTTGTCGACACTCACAGAGACGTCCGCGGTGAAGATCGTCAGCGTCACGCTTGATTCGTGCACCTTGATCGGCGGGTCTTCGGGTGCGGGAGGCGGTAAGGGGGTAGCCACGCGCTGCGGCGTGGAGCTCCCTCCGGTGAAGCTCGAAAAAAGGGATGAGAAGAAGCCGCTTTGGGCTTGTCTGACAGGCTTTTCGGCGGGGAGGGGTGGGGGCTTCTCGGTGCCGACGGAGTAGACGGCGTGCATGACCTCTGCTTTGATTCGTATAGCTGGGAGGGATGTTAGGAGGCAATCCCTTACAGTGGAATGGATGACGTACGAGCTGAACGAATCCCTCGGACTGCCATCATCCCCGTCCCGCTTGTGCCCTTGATGCCTTTCAACAGCGTGGCATCATTCATGACGCCAGACGACTTCGTGAGGCGTACGAGGCGGTGTTCGTCAAGGAAGAGGCTGACTTCGCAGAGGTGGGTCATAAATGTGATGGAAGACGCGAGGAAACGAGTGAAGTCGAATGCTGGTGGTATCGTGCCGGGTTCGCGTAAGGTCATCTCGAATGTGGTCCAGGGGTCTGGGGTATCGGTTGGTGGGAGGTTGCCACGTCTAACTTGAAGCTACAATCCTGTTAAGGTGAGGTGTAATAAAACCAGCCGAGGACGAACCTGATCCTTGTTATCTTTCTTCCAGTGGAACTGCATTCCGTGCCCTCCTGACGTGACAAAGGGTTCCTCCGTGACCGAGAATAGACTGTAGAAGCCTTGAGGAAGTGAGGAAAGTCGCAGATGCTCACAGTATATGCAACTCACCGACACCAAACGCGCCGATCTTCTCCTCGTCCGGGTTACCCTCGGCTAGCAGGACATATGAACAGGCGAGTGAGCAACAGAGTAAAGGGGCGCACCTATCTTCCGCAGCCGACTCCAGTCCTCGTCTCTAAATATGATACCATTGTTCTTGAATGTCCATTGCGACACCTGGGTCTTCTTGAGGTCTGGGAACGCGTCGTCCGTAGGGCCAAGGGCATCCCTCCCTTCCTTCCGCTTAAGGTATGCATCCGTCTCGAAGTGTATTTCGACAGCGTTGGACTGGGCATCGTCCGAGTTCTGAAGGAGTTCCCTGAAGACTGGAACCAACGCTCAATGCGAGAATGATAGAATGCGAGTAAGCTGTGATTGCATACCCGTGAATTCGCCCGAGTATCTCGCTAACACCTTGTCGATCAGAGCCCGCTGGTTGACCTCTACCGCTTCATCGTATCCATCTTGCCACTATTCACCGATGATTCACTGCATATATGCATCGAGGGGCGATACGTACCAATGCTTGCTTGTTCGCTGCCATGCCGCCGTCAACACCGTGCAAGACTACGTTTAGGTAACTTGCTGGTTGGCGGGAAGATCGTGACTAGGGTCGTAAAAATATTAAAGAAGATGTGGAACGTCTGAAGGACAGTGAATCGTATGATTGAACGTGACTTTGCTCGACCAAATTGTGGTGACGGTCGAGCTCAAGGTACAGGAGCCTGGGGACAGGTATCGGCGAGTCGGCTCGACATCCCACGCGGCTCGAACGCGCGGCCTTGTCACGTGAGGTATTGAATTGGGCTCGCTCAAAGTTGCACCTCCTTGTCCAAAACTTTGTCCCACCGTTACGCGCGAAGGAACTCACAGCCAAGATTCTCAGTCATCGTTCAACCGTTGCCTACCTATTTTATATTGATATCTTGCTGTCAGTATCGGCGCTGAGCAATAATATATCTACCTCATTGTGGTACTCGTAATTCACATTGACATCCCATGCAGTGACCCTCGCAGACTTTCTAGGGCCACTATCATCGTATCCGGCCTGATGAAAAAGCTCCTGGAATTTCGAAACATACCCACTTTCCACGCCTTTCTGCTTGTGGATACCAACTCGCTGCGCAAAATGATGAGGACCGGAAATTTTCACAGCGAGGCTCCATTACTTATGTCCATTTGGCTACTGCCTTTGATTCACAGGCTGAACACAACCGTGATGCTGATACGGACACCGATATTCCACAAATATTCCCTCTCAGCCATCATTATGGCCCACGCAAATGATACCAAGGGTGCATTGCCAATCTGAAGCGGAAATTTACCGAACAAATCTGGTGGGAAGATAACCCGCAAACAAACAATTCCTCGTCTGTTGTTACTGTGGAGTGTTGTTGTGGTATCGAGACCTCAGCGTTCACTCCTTTTCTCGAGTCCAATATCCTGCATTTATTTTGGGCTCGTCAACGAAATTCTGGATCCCAAAAGCATCAACGCCCCGTTGGTTGAAATACAGTATAAAGGTAAGGTAAACATGCTCTCATAAACATTTTTTCTTCTCACACTCATTCACACCTCAGTGACTCTCATCTACATATGTCTGCTCGACGGACTTATCACTGAGTTCCAGCTCTTGTTTACTTTTCGTCAAAAGAGCGCAGCGACACGTGTAAAACGGCTGCAAAAAGGAGACTAGGCAGGTAATAAGGTGATCCAATCTCACACGTATACAATTGTGACTTGGAACTTCTTAGCTGCGAGCATGGCCCTGCTCATGTGGGACAGTGCGTGGATGCTGAACAGAGAGATTCGATCCATGCGCAACATAAAGAGCGTTGTTGTGCGAGCCGCTTTTGTATGCAACAGGATAGGTGCCATGGTGTTACTCATTCCGTGGTTCAGAGGTTCGGACCTATCCCGGAGATGTGGTCTCCCTACTGATGAATGAAATTCTGATAGTAATGTTCCCGAATATCAGCCTTGATACTCACAGGGTGAATCCATTTATGCAGTACTGTATTGTTCATACGCGTTTACTAACCCGTAACGAAGTAATTTCACAGGCCGCTACATGATCTATATGTTTGATATTATAACGCCTTTATCAGCTGTATGATCACAGTCCGTGCCATAGAGATTCTCTATGTCCTTGTGGATGCAGTAGGAAACAGTGAACAATTGAGCTTTGTGACTTCCAACAAGACTTAAACAAACTGAACTTCTAGTGTCGGCTGTGGGTAGAATTTTTCTGTTATGGAACGAGAACCCCAGGACACTGCGGTACCTTATGGGAGGTGCCTTCATTGCACTGTGTTGCAACATCGGTTTGATTGTCGCTAATAATCACACCGCACAAAGTATGCTGTCCAACCGAACGCACTCGCTTGAATGTGTCCAAGCCCTAAAATATGATGTCTAGACAAAGTCGTATGGGAGTCATTTCCAGGATTACACACATGTGTAATCTATGACTGGCGAAGTCTATTTGTTACCGGGATCGCTATTGTACAGGTAAAGTTCAAGTACAAGCCCCTCATATTCGATTCCCTATCTGATCATTAACGTTGCCAGCTCGTCTTCGACGTTTACGCAGCATTGCTTGTTTGTGCAAACGTCATGGATATACCTAGGACTCATGATTCGCAAATAGTCGGGCTCCTTCACAAACAAGGACTCGGACTTCTAGCCGTGAGTCGAGAGTATACCATCATCGCAACATGCTGATCATTGTAAATCACAGTTGACTCTAGGTAATCGTGACAAAGTCCAATTCACTGAACTCCGCTAATCTACATATACAGTGCTGCGGATTGTTAATGTCGTGCTTAGTCTTATTCCAAGGGTAGGATAGAACTACACCCAGCACGATTGAAATGAGAATTACTGACGTCGCTGCAAAGGAGACCTACTGGGCCATTGATATCTTGTAGGCGCTTTACTTCAGTGAATGAGGTCAACAACTGACGCTAAGTTGACCTCTAGCTTCATCCAGCCTCTCATCACCATTATAAACTAGAGACTCATTGTCCGGGCCTGCGAGTTCTACGAGGGCATACAGCAGGGTACTATTACGGTCGAAGAAGAAGAACCCGATTTGACATCTCCGCAAGGAAATTGTGGGTCCTGTCCTGCGACGCATATTGTCTAAATCAAAGCGCCCAACCAGGTGGGCTTACATTGACTCCAGCTAAACGATTACAAGCTGTTGGGTTGCTATCGGGTCTGATATCCACACGGTATTCCTCGATACACAAGGAAATAGCAAAAATCAAACATGACCTTATAATCAATATATGTTTTTTGAGTGTTCTCAAACGTCTGATCTCATAACGCAACTCGCCTCCACTATCATTTTCTCGATAGTTTACACAAGGGGTCTTGTTTTGAGAGGCAGTTCATTTGGTGTGGCGAGGTTGTGTACGGCAATTTGAAGCAGGTTGCGAGGACTGAGGGTATAACGAACCTCATTCGTCATTCCTGGTACACCTTCGAGGAAATGACAATTGAGATAAGAGTTTACAAATTGTAACTCATTCGATGCTTCTAGTCGCAGCTGTTTGAGCGTTACAGAGGACGCTCAAGGTTTGCCACCAGATTGCCTTATGCAAACCTAGCGAGTGATGGCGCTATGGTGTAGTGGTATGCACATGGCTCTCATTTGGACTTCCGCCACAGCCCAGGTTCGATTCCTGGTGGTGCCCTTCTCTTTTTTCGTTGACGATACTGAGGTTCTACACCTGCTTGTTCAAAAGCCTCGCTGAGGAGAATTGTTAAACATTCGTCTTCCTTTCCGTCATAGAATTTCTGCGCGTGCTTTGGATAAGGCGCCTCCTTGGTCACGTCAGACGATAGGCAAACACGAATTTACTGAGGTGAATATTCCGTTATCATGTAGCCTATAATTTCGATTACAATAGAAGCAAGCTTATCATGGAGAGTATAAAATATCAAGTCAACATCTTGCATGGAACATCTTACTGGCAGAACACGAGGTGTGAAGCTCGATTTGCTGTGAGGTGATCTCGAGCATTCGCACAGCAATTTACGCAGTAAATCTAAGCTGAGAAGATGCGGAACTAACTCGCGTGAAGATGTCAAGTCCTTGAGGCTGCGCCGGCGTGAACATGTGCCCAGATGTCGAGTTCTTGGCTTCAGCTCTTACTCTTGGCCAATAGTTAATGTCAAGTGTGGCTGTGTCAAGAACGAGCCTTGTTGATCTCCTTCTCTGCCACTGGTCTTTTGCTTATCTCCCCTCGCATCTCAAGCTGCATTCGTTCACCTTTGTGTCGTTGAGTGGGGCATTCTAAGTCATGCCTATCCTAAATGCAAAAACATGTCAACGCCTGACAGTGATACTGGCGTCTATCAGCGTCTATGGTGACCTCGCAGTCTGACAGCCTGCGAGCTTTGATTTACAGCAGTTTACAGCAATGGCGAGGACAGGCCAAGGGTATACAGGCTGCAACTGCGCTCAGTCACTTACGACTGCGGTCCCGCAGCTGTAGTTGCCGAAGCTGGCCGAAAAAAATTCATCCGTTCATGCAAGAGCATCTGCCACGCCTATGGCACACCACAGGCTCGGGTTTTCCCTTGTCCCCATCTTCCATCTGGGCCTCACTGCATCAGCGCAGTCGGCGACGGAACTGGGAACGGTCTCATTCTGTCGATCCCTACAAGTATATAAGCTGTGTCGTCTCGACCTTGGTTGAGTCACTCACGCTTACCATCAACCCAAGTCGTCCCTTGGGTATTCCCGCACGCAGACATGACACGGATCCCCTTCCGAAAGTCTACTGACATAACCGGAGCCAAGGAGCCGAAGGAAACGCTCTCAGGCTCCGCAGAATCCAAGGAAGCGAGGATCAAGAATATCAGGATTTTTGTTGCGTTGCTCTTGCCAGTGTTCCTTGAGACGCTGGATTATACGGGTGAGAAACTTCTTCAGGCTGACCTCGAAGCATTTCTCGACACGATGCTAACGTCGTGCGCTGCATAGTCGTTGCTACTGCACAATCGCGTATCGCGGTAAGGACGACTTGTACCATGTCATATGACCGGCTTCCTCACATTGTTCATTTGATAGTCGGATTTTGACGCTTTGAGTCTGCAGAGGTACTTGGTTGCTCTTGCATCGTCGGTCTTCTTCAGCGTTACTGATTTATTACTACCAGCTGGGTAGGGACATCATACCTGCTCACGTCCGCGGTGTTCCTCCCGTTCTTTGCCTCGATCGCAGACGTCTTCGGCCGACACTTTGGCCTCCAGTTCTCGCTCCTATGGTTCCTTGTCGGCAGCGCGATTAGCACAGGTGCTCAGAACATGATCACGATGCTCGTTGGGAGAGGTGTCGCTGGTGTCGGTGCTGCGGGCTTGTTGACGGTACGTGTTTCGAGCATTTGATGCGGGTGAGGTAGAGCATGGGGCTGATCCATGACAAGGTTGTTCGGACAATTATGGCAGACTCGTCATCCATCAGTGCAAACAACTGGCAGCAGTCTGGTTTGTTCTTTCTGTACGCAGTCGGATTCAGTGTTGGTCCCGTCATTGGCGGATACTTGATTGACGTCAACTTTCGATGGGTGTTCGCAATCAAGTGCGTATCCAACCATTTTCTTTTCACAAGTCTAAGCTATTTACCATCAACTAGCCTTCCCGCCGCTGTTGTGGCGATGCTGTCCTGCGCTATACTCCTACGCGGCCAAGTCAAGAAAGGGAAGCCACTTCAACAGCTCCCAAATTCTTCCAAAGACCGTAGCACATTCATCCAGAAGGTCTTGCTTCTTGACTGGATTGGCATGCTATTCTTCATCCTGGGCGGTATCTTGATCCTACTCGCGTTCAACTGGGGCCCAGACGACGGCTGGAACACCGCGCGCGTCATTGTCTCCCTCGTCGTTGGCGTAGGACTCCTCTCACTTTTCCTCTTCTGGGAAGACCGACTCCGACGGATTCAGCTAAAGTCGACATCGTCAACGCCAACGGTCTTCTTGGCATTTCGGATGCTCCCGCTGGAGATCTTTAGGACGTTCGATATGTGTGTGGTACAATACTGCTGCTTCGTCTCGGGCATTGTCATGTTTGTTATGTTCTACTTCGTGGCGATCTTTGCGGTCATTGTAACTGGCCTACCGGCGGCCCAAGCGGGTATCCAGCTCCTGTATTTTGCACCCGGGATGGTACGTGCGTTTATACGCTGCGAATACATTGACTAATAGTAATGTTCGGCTAGGGAGGCGGGTCATGGCTTACTATCGCCATCATCAAACGAACCAAAGAGGTGGGTCCTGGATTTTTGCAAAACGGTCCTGCCTTACAGCTTCAGCACAGCCGAAATTCTCCATCATTCCCGGTTCGGTATTGTTGCCCGTGAGTCTGGGTTTGATCCAAATGGCGATGAAGCAAAAAAATCAGGGCATGGTTAATGGGTGGGTCTCGTTACTCAGCCTAATGAGGGTATCTCTACTTACTAACTGTGTCTATGGGTCAGATTCATGGCCATGGCAGGCGTTGGTGTTGGTATGACGGCAGGATCGCTCGCCGTGCAAGGACGGTTCATTGAACCGGACCACATCGCCATAGTCAGCGCTTTAATGCTCTTCGTACGTCGCCATTTTTAAACCGTCTGCGCTAGTTTATCCCAGCTGACTCGCGCAACCAGTTCCGCACGTTAGGCGGTACAGTTGGCCTTGCACAATGCTTTACTGTCATGGACTCCAAAGTGAAGTCCTACGTCTTCGATCAGATTCAAGCTGGCGCCCTCTCCCCGTCTGACCTCGCAGCACTCGTATCCCTATATAGCAGTCAGGGCGGCGGCCTATCATCGCTTACTAGCCTTGACGGTTTGCCTAGCGACGTGCAGACGATCATAAGAGACGCATATAGGTACGGTGTCGCGTGGAGCTTTGTATCCTTGATTCCCTGGGCAGGGATTGCTGCGCCTATGTCGTTCTTCTTGACGAGCATCAAGAAGAAGGATGATCCAAAGGAGACGCAGGGTCGAGAGGAGGCTGATCACGATGAAGGAAGGCTAGGGGATGATAATACAGGAAGTGCTGAACGTATTGAGATGACGAGTAGGACTCACTCAGCATTCCATTAATAAGACTGATTTGAGCTGGTACAAGGGCCTTTTTGATCGACCAGTGGGATTTACAACATATGAGGGTTGTTCGCTTCAAAACATGTACACACCCCGCGCACGCTTACCTCAACAGAATTTGCCGTACAAACGTTAGTCAGCGTACCATGGAAAGACCGGTAACGGATCGTTCGTCTGCGGTAAATCCGGAAGGAGGTTGTAAGGTAAACAAGGCCCTGAAGGGATGGATTTATCGTGTTACCATAGATGTACGCGTACAGTACCGCAAAAACGCAGTACAAGACACGACAAGCACGATTAACACGTTCTGTACAAGGGAGCGTTTGTAGTTGTAAGAAACTTATACTTACCTAAATATCAGGCTACGACAGGGGTATACAACCGGCCGAAGCCAGAGGGAACCTGAGCGCGCGCATACTACTAGCACGCCATAACGACGCCGCTACTGTAATCGACAACTACTGTAGATCGAACATAAGTAGAGATGGGAATCCTGACTTGTTCTACGAGACTCTATCATGAGTGTCTTTTTGAGTGTCTGATTCCAAGATGCGTGCGTTGAAGGTGACTGGTCCGATGCAGATGCGGAGGGGATCCGGGTGGAGATGAAAGTTGGGGAAACACAAAGAATGGGGAATCGATGGTGATATGCGGCGCGTAAACACGGTCGCAGGAAAGGAAAGAACGAAAGAGGGAGTGGTATGATGGGGTTATAGGAGCAATGGTGGATAATGGCGCGCAGAGGCTCCGCCAGTGCGTATAAATAAGAATCCGATATCCAGAGTTCCAGAGTTCCAGAAGAAGATTGAGAAAAGGCAAACGATTGAGGACATGAAAGGTCGTAAAGAGAGCGCATCATATATGTACATCCAGACTGCTAGATTCGATACCAGGTCTTGGAATTTGCGTCGAAAGTGACGGGTATGTTTTGGCCTTTGCTTTGACTGATGGCAGCATCTGCGAATCGGCCGTATTCGCGGGGTTGAGCGAGCTCCCAAAAGGATGCTAGCCTTAGCGCGAGCTAGTGAGGGCGACAGCGAACCACCCGAACATGGTCATCAGGAAACGGACCATCCACGCGGGGTCGGCGCCAAGACCAAGACCAGGCCGAAGCTGCATCGCCAAGGCAAAGTCGAGTTCAGGCATCGCGTGACGATAGGCGCGACGGCGCGGATGGACAAGCGCGGGCGCCTTGGGAAGGCTAGGTCGAACACTAGCGCTAGCACGAGGCTGGCTGATGAGTCCGAGGGTAGGTGCGTCCGCGGCGCGATTGGACCAAGAGGGGCGGGTGACCGGAGCGGGCGAGGCAAGCTCACGCATCTCGCAGGGGAGTGGAGAAAGGGTATGCACGCGGCTTGGGATGGGGAGCTGCAGAAGTGCGGTGGGCGGCGGCACGTCTTCGGCGACGATGGGGGGAAGGTCGCGGGGCGGGATTGCAGGTGTGCTGTCCAGTGCGTCGTGGAACTTTTCGTGATCAAAGTCCTCGGCGTCCTCGGCGTCTGAGAAGTAGTCCGAGTCCGAATCCGAATCCGAGTCCGCATTTACGGGTAGACGGATCACAACTTCGTCAAAAGAGATGAGAGGTGGTTCGTCGTCGTCCAAAGCAATCAGGGGAGACGGTCTCGAAACGAGGACGCTCTGTTCCACTTCGGTAGCGATCAGGATGAGAGGAGCGCACTTGTCATCGTAGACATGCTCTGACATGCAGTCAGCCGACAAGGGTCGCCGTGCTGACGACTGTGCATGCTGGCTAGACCTTTGCAACACTTCCCAAAAGTTCCTTGACGCGTAGACTCGCGAGCGAACTATTTTGATGGTGTAGAATACGGCGGAGACGCAAGCAAGTGCAAGGAAGGCGGCGACCGAGGATAAAGTTAGGACAAAGAGAAGCGCAGGGGTTGGCAGTGCGCCGCCCTGATTGGCTTCAGTGGGTTCAAGTGCATGCTCCGGAATGGCCCCTGCGTCGCTACTGGCTGATGTCTCTTTGATAAATTCGGGGCTGACGGAGCTGTCAGTGGGGAACACATGTTTTTCGATGGCCCCGGAAGTGGGTGCATCTACGATGGCGGCATCGACATGGTCTGCGAAGGTCTTCTGAGAGTCTTGCAGATTATCGCTATGGCTGGGATGGCCAGCCTCAAAGGAGCCCTCCCTAGTCGCGGTTGTCAAGGACGCTAGCATTGACACGTTGCAAGCAAACTCACCTGAGCAGCTGAAATGCAGCTTGGGCGACACCTCGAGGGGAGATGGGCGCGAATCCACTACTAAAAGGTGTTCGTAAGGCATGTTGAAACGCAAAAGAAAGCCGATTGAATATCACGTACTTCTCACTGTCCTGAGCGTATATGTCTTCAGGGACTGGGCGGCCGGTGACCCGAAGGGCCAGGAAGGCAACCGACGTAAGAATCGTCAAGAGCATCAATAAGAGACGCTTTTGTCGAGTAGCACGCCTGAGAGTGGATGGGTAAGGTGGTGGTCGGCGAGCGTATGTTGCGAACGGACAAAACGCAAACACACGAAGGCACGAAGACGACGACCGGGCGAAATGACTTTCGGGGCAGAAAAGTATCACGTGGGCGTGATGACATTCGGTGGCTAACGCGTGGCATGGCCCAATGTCCGTCACTGTCACCGCCTGTTCGTCCTCCTCCGACCTGCAGATGCTCATCGCTCTGTTCCCTACGTTGGCTCATACGGCAAGACAATCATATACGATTTTTGACGAAATATACGCCTTCAAGATCCTAGCAGTAAACAGGACTCATGCCTAAACCCTCATTCCATCCATCAAGAAACTCGTTCCAACCTGCTACCGAGTTAGACACATACCGCGACCTACTGCTCTTTGAAGAACGTCTCAAGACCAATGCGGCGGCACTACAGCGGAGAAAGTATCAATACCAACGTTCGTCTTTCCCAAGCCGCCTCGACCGTGGCTGACAGGAGACTCCACCAGTATTCCTTGTTCAGTTACTCCTCGCCATCGTCTTTCTCTCGTCAGAGGTCCTCCTCGAAACCACATTCCTCTCAGTATCCTATCGTCACCTCCTCCGCAAAGCCATTCCTGGACTCAGCATTGGCCCTGGAGGACCATCCATCCACCCTTATGTCGCACCAGGCCTCCTCTTTGTCTCCGTAACCGCCCTTTTGCTCTTCTTCGCGTCGGGGGTGTATTCGGAGAAGATTGCATACGCTAATAGGTGCGCCAGATGTTCCTTGCATCTCAGCGTTGAACTCAGCTATGACGTTAGATACGTTCCACACGCCAACAAGGCCCTCCGCAGCTTTAACATGTACCTCAACATGCGCCAGCCACCATTACGCTCCAGGTTCTCCTTCCTCTTCAAACCCTGGCAGCTCTTCTTCGCCCGCCCTCCAGCAGACACACACAACATCGGACACCAGTCTCGCCCCTCGAGCCCCACCAAATCTGGCGACCGCAATGCATCCGTGCCCATCTCGCCTATACCCCCAACTAACAACCCGCGCGGCGAGCTCATCTTCTCGTCCCGCGTTGACCGGAACTTCCGCGAGTCATATGAGCGTCATCGCGCCCTCTTTGAGCGCCGGCGTGATGAGCGCGAGCGCGAGGAAGCGTATCGCACTTGGCTAGGGTGGGTCATGCTCCACCTCCGCCGACCATGGCGCCGCACCGTCACAGCCGAGACCCCTGCGTCTGCTGTACCGCCAGGTGCGCTTGCTAGCCGAACATCATCGATCGCGAGCAGGACTGGGGCTGGCAGCACACGCTCTACGCCGAACTCATCTAGGCGCTCCAGCCCTATACCCCGCTCACATCGCCGAATGGTGCCTTCGAGCAGGTCGTCGACACCAGACAAGTCACTGCCTGACGAGAAGCAGAGTGAGGCGTCTCAGGGTAACGAACTGAGTGCATGAATATGGGACATACCTAGCGTAGCAGTCGAATGGTAGTATGGTCAGATGAACTGTCCTTGCTT
Source organism: Coniophora puteana RWD-64-598 SS2 (assembly GCF_000271625.1). Taxonomy (NCBI): domain Eukaryota; kingdom Fungi; phylum Basidiomycota; class Agaricomycetes; order Boletales; family Coniophoraceae; genus Coniophora; species Coniophora puteana. Next base: position 126,940 of record NW_006913075.1, read on the forward strand.
CGTCGCAGTTACTATTGGTGGCATCGTGGATTTCCACGTATGCCCCCACGCCTCGCCGTCTTCATTTCGTCGTGATCGTCGTGGAGTGAAGCCCTTCAACATTGGGTTAAGACGTTGCCCCGCATACATGGTATATACTACATTTCTCTGTATTGGAAAATCGGATCCTGCCCACTGTCCCTAGCACTAGTACGATGTTAGAGCCTTTGCTTCGATCCTCAAGTGCCCAACTTGGTAGTAATGTACTTGAGCACCCTCGCAGTTTGAATAAGATCATCTTTCAACCACACCTGATGAGATTACTGTTCGGCTTCACAACTATGAAACATAGGTTGATCACTGTGGGGTTGAGGGGCGCCGTACGCGCCGTGAGATTGAAGCGCCGGAGCATGTGCGATCAGACAGATACACCTCCGAATCAAAAAATTCCTTTTTGGATCATCTTTTTTTCTCCGACCTACCACGAACATCCACCATCCACACTGGACATACCGGTCAGTTGACTCTGCGCCAACCTGGTGGCCACCTATATTCATTAATTCCCTGCAGAATTGGCATCATCAGCCTTCATCTACCACCTCCCATCAACGCATCGTTGCCGAGATGCCTCACAGCCATCACTCGCACTCTGGTCAGTTTTGCAAGCACGCATCGGGCACATTAGAAGAGGTGGTTCTCGCCGCGATCGAGCGCGGGTTCGAGGTGTACGGCCTGACCGAGCATGTTCCCCGCTATAGAGCGGAGGATCTCTACCCGGAAGAAGTAGAGGTGGGTACTAGCATATACTCTGTCAGCTTGTGTCGTGTGCGCAACCAGCTCATCTCGCTAATGTCTATGTTGGACGGCGCATCCACGTTTTGTTCTGCTTGAACATGGCTGGCTTGAACACGACCTTGCGCCTGTCTATTCGCACCCTCGATCTTGCAATTCGCAATTCGAACGCATTGCGCTTGTGGCATCAACGCAATGATGTCTTGTTTGTTCTCGCATATATCCACGCATATATTCTGAAATATTATGCTGTCTTTGATAGGAAAGCATGGCTCCCGATGGCCTGTTGGACCAATTTGACGCTTTTGTGGAGGAGGCACATCGGCTCAAACGGGCCTACGCAGACAAGATCAGCCTGCTGGTCGGACTCGAGACAGAGCACATCACCTCTGATGATCTGGACCGCCTTGACGCCCTGCTCGAGCGATATGGCCCCCGTATCGAGTACATCGTTGGTTCGGTGCACCACGTCAATGCAATTCCGATCGATTTCGACAAGGAAATGTATCAGCGAGCTGCTTTGTCCTGCTCGAGCGAGGATCGGCTCTCAGAACATGAGCGGCTGGATTTGTTCTTCGAGGCGTACTTTGATGCACAGTACAAGGTTCTCGAGCGATTTCTGCCAGCCATCGTGGGCCATGTGGACCTCTGCAGACTGTATACTCCAGACCTGTCGTTGAAAGCCTACCCAAAAGGCTGGAATGGACTCGAGCGAAACGTCAAATTTGCGGTCAATCATGGGCTTCTGTTCGAGGCCAATGCAGCTGCGTTTCGAAAAGGTTGGAAGACGGGGTATCCAAGCTGGGAAGTCGTAGAGGCAAGTCTTGGCTTCATTCCGGCGCTAGACTCTCAGGCTAACGTTCGCCGGCGATTTACTTACGTTTTGTATAACCGCCTTCATTACGCCTATTCCATCTTCATCTGTGCCAGCTGATCAAGCAATACGGCGGGCGATTTGCACTGTCGGACGACAGCCACAAGCCTGAGGCCGTGGGCCTCAACTACGCCCGCCTTCACGACTACCTACAGGCAGCAGGCGTCACGGAGCTATGGCACCTCCGAGAGATCCAGGCCGACCCGGACTCTACGGCGGGCCAAGTCGCCGAGGAAACTGCCTCTAATGGACAACGGCTTCGCCGGCGCCTGGTCAAACCCGCCAAGATGGCCGGCGACTGGCGGCAGCATGGCTTTTGGGCGACTATGGGAGCGTAAGCACGAGCATCAACGCATAACCCCGCTTGCCACGGTGCTGTATGATCACGGGGACAGAGAGAGAGAGGCGTTGTAGGGTTGCTGGGGTGCTGCTAGCGGGTTTCGCCCGCGGACTTGAATTCGGACCTGAAACGTTTTCTGTACGTATGTTTTCCGGCTTGGGCTATGCGTGATGTTGCCCTTCGGCGCACACTGTCTCCCGTCGGATCTCTATGACGACTGTGGAGGTACCTGGTATGACAAAAGCCGTAGCGGGTTTACCATGACGCCACGCTTTCTGACTATTTTTCTCATTATTTTCTACAGAACACCAGCGGCGCATTCGTCGCCTATTCATTTGCTGCGATTGATTGAATAAGTATTCAAATATAATGGCTTCTTCTTACGCTAGCGCTTACCTGATTTGAAAACCGTTCGAAATGTCTTTGATCTCGGGATCAGAGATCTGGGTCGTACAGATTCACCTTTAGGCATTTGGCTCTGCTGTTTTGTCGCGTTCTGCGGGCCCCATATTACCCCATAGACGCAACCGGGGTTTGAACGTCGAGCCATGTGAGCCACAAATTGTGTCGTGTTGATGAACAGCACTGGCCCTACAAATGCTCAGTTTAAGCTCGTGGTTGGCCGGGCTCACCGGAACCAGCAAAAGAAGGGCACGAACACTCAAGCATAAAAGCCCGCTCTAGATCAACAACCTCCTGCCCACACACGCACAAGGTACGTTCATGGTTGTGCCACGCACGACATGCATCGTGAATCAGGATGTGCTCTCACCCATTCAGTCGCGAGGCTGTATCTATTGTTGATGCTGCGTTGTCGCAGACTAGCAGCCCTCTCAGTTTGGTTTCAGTCTCCAGGTTCATAAGGCGTTTTGTACAGTCAGAGCAAAGCAACGCCCCATACATGCCTGAATAAGGTCACGCGATCCTCCTTCGCTACCACGGGAAGAAGGCCCATGAACAGGTATTCCTTCATCTCAGCCTACTCAAGTTGAGTTTTGCGTTCATTTCGTTCCCTGCGTTGCACGACTCGCTCCACCGCCGTCGGCATTTGGGAGGGGGAGTAAGGAATGCCTGTACAGTTGAACGAACATCCCCCATCGTTCAATCGATGGAGCAAATATAGCGCATGGGTCCTGGGGTAAGAAGCTCGAAATTTCATTCCCCTGCTTACAAAACGAGCAAGTGACCAGGCGAGTGGCCGCGGGACGCGCGAGCAATGGCATGTACCAGGTTTAGTGTGTACCCCGTGATCGACGAACTGTCGACACGCCAGGTAAAGCTCACGAACCCATTAGGCGTCTTTTCAGGGAGCATAAACGCGGGGGATGAACCTTCTCTCGCTTAGCCGCCATCACTCACCCTTGCCTGACCTGGCCAAGGGCCTTCTTCTAAATGTGCCCCGCGTGCTGGCCGGTGAAACGCACCAGCTGCAGCCAGGGGCACCGTAGAGAACCCGCGAAGCAAAGAAACAAGCAAGTTCCTTCAGAGCCGTCCGTTCACTCCATGTTTCCGTCAATATGGGCATGGGCCTGCTGTTTGGTTCGGCTCCCCGGACGAAACAAGTGCAAATTCAGCAAATTGACAATAGTTTGACTTTTTCATTTACATCGGTCCTTGGGTGTAAGCTATACGTTGCACTGCACGGTGATGCACCAGACCATAGCGTTATAAAAGGTGGGCCGAGTTTTCAACTGAAGGACCATTCCACAGCTCAGCCGGCCAGTCGACCTACAAGAGCTCGCCAGCATTACCTATCCGCTTCTACCACCCAGTACTCTGCTACAGGCTTCGCATTTCCACGTCGGATTGTAGATATGTGTCACCGCCAGCTCCAGTGCACCCGCTTTGCGTGTGGTCATGAAGAGCCTGTAGCCGAGAACAAGGTAAGCTTGTTGGCCCTTTGTACGCTACCTGACAACGAAATATACTGATTGTGTTTTCTAGATCGACTGTCGGTCTGAGACCTGTCGATACAGCTGCATGCATCCCCGCGACTGCCCGAGATGTACGGCGACCTGTGTACAGTGGTGAGTGCAGCACAGATGACTCGCGATGCTTTCGGTCTCAATAAGCCATCAAGGATGGCAAGGGCTGAGCCAGTGGTCGTACACCATAACCCGGGCCAATGCTACCACTGTGTTAGGGAGCACTCTCAGGCTTGAGTTGCACACAGGCCCCTATTTCCTACAATTCCACATCGGACGGTCCTTCACCTGCATTTTGGAGCTTTCTGTGTTTGTTCTAGCATACGCATTCCAACCAGACATTTTCTCTTTCACGCATACTTTGATCGTAGATATAACAAGAAATCCAGTCATGTATTTATTGGGTCTTCTGTGTCAAATGATATTGGTCTTGCCTGCGATGTCTCTGCTGATCTTGGCGTCGTTTCAGCCCGATCCACAGATCTCGGAGCTCTAGTAAGTCCCCAGGGCCAGACCTCTAGAAGCTAGATGCGGCGCTAGGACACGGACCCGACGGATTTGCGAGGGGGCGAATAAATTAGCTTTTAACCATCAGAGTGTAGATGGGATTATGATAGCGATTGGCGAGCGTTTGAAGTCGCGAGGGGAACACAGACTGCACGATGCTAACTATTCCTCATGTTTACGGCGATTGGATAGAGTTGATGAGAGTGGACAGGTGACATTGGACAGGAGCCAGGAAACGTTGCGGACGGCAGGTTGTGGCGCATGTTTGTTTGCCTAATTGGTGCTGCCTCCGGCTCACCGCGTCTGAATTGAAAAAGGCTGCACTGAACAAGCGTGCATCAGCTCAGTCACTCCCTCTCTGATCAACCCACCTCCCTCTCCGTTCCCTGTAACTCTTGCAGATATATTGTCGACCATGAACCTCGGTGTCACCCAGACTTCCGAACAGTCCCAGGCGCTCTACCTCAGAACGATCCCAGCCATCCGCGAGAGATGCAGTCGCGTGCACAAGCTCGCCGAGCAAGGCAGACTGGAGTACTTTGACTATCACCCAGATAAGGAGGATCAGGTAGCAGAGTTCTGCGAGGGGATTATCAGGGTAAGGGTCTAACCGGCTCCGATCGCTCCATCGTCGATTTTGTTCAGTCATAACACTGACGCTCACACATTGGCACACATCGCTTCATCTTTATATTGAACATTTCATGACGATCGCTGCGAATCGCTGACTCCCCATCACACAGCGCGACTTTGGGTCCAACTTTGCAGGTGTGAGTGCAGACCCTCACTGGCGTCATATCTATCGTCAGCGCATGCTAATTCCACCAGCAATGCGTCTCAGATCCCGCCTCATGGTCGCTGGAGACACTTGGACGCCGGCTTGCCGCGTGTCGAGCCCCTCGTCGCAGAGTGGAACGCGCAGCCGAATCCGCCTGACACCAAGGAGATCTGTAGACGTCTCGTCGACCTGTTCCTCGTCTCTGTCCTCCTCGACGCCGGTGCGGGCAACGATTGGACGTACAGTGAAGCCACCTCCGGCAAATCGTTTGCCCGATCGGAGGGTTTGGGTGTTGCGAGCGTGCACATGTTCAAGGAGGGTTTGTTCTCCGGCAACAAAGAGCAACCATTCCAGGTGGACGGTAAGTTCCGGAATTACGGTTGTTTGCGTTCCGGAAGAAGCTGATAGACATGCTATTTGTCTTCTCTTCTGTGCCCTGTAGCCAAGGGTTTGTCCCAGCTTACTAGCAAGAAGGTGGGTGAAGCGTTTCAGGTGACCGAGAAGAACCCGATGGTCGGGCTAGAAGGCAGGACTTCGCTCCTCGTCAATCTCGCCCAGGCACTCAAGGCGAACCCCACTTTCTTCGGGGAAGAAGCACGCCCCGGTAGATTAATTGGTTCGTCTTCCCTTCCTCTTTTGTCTGCATTCACTAACTCAATACCCAACACGTCGGCTCATCGCCCGCTGCACATCGCCAACCAACCAGACTTCCTCGACCAACAGTCCCGCGCCGAGAACGGCAAGACCAAGGTGCACGTCTCTTCGCTGTGGTACGCGCTCATCGAGGGGCTCGCGCCCATCTGGCCCCCGCGCACATCCATCGGCGGCTTTGCCCTCGGCGATGTCTGGCAATGCAACGCGCTCGCACTTGCGGGCAACGAGGGTACAGAGGCGCTCGTGCCGTTCCACAAGCTCACCGGGTGGATCACGTACAGCCTCATGGAGCCCATGGAGCGGTTCCTCGGCTGGGAATTCGAGGGTGTCGAGGACATGACGGGGTTACCCGAATATCGGAATGGTGCGTATTCGTTCTTATGACATGAAGGGCCCTCTCTTCTGACTCGTGTCGACCGCTCCAGGTGGTCTGCTGGTGGACTTTGGCGTCCTGACGCTTCGTCCTGGGAAGCTCCCTGCAGATGCGGTCTCGACCGAGGGTCTTCCCAGAGTGCCGCCTTCTCATCCCGCCATCATCGAGTGGAGAGCAATGACGGTCATCCTCCTGTAAGTTACCAATATCTCGTTTCGCCTTCGTCGTCTGATCGCCTTGTCTCTTCCTCAGCGACCGCATCACGGCGGCTCTTCGCACCCGTCTCAATGCCCCGCTTTCCCTCACTCAGGTCCTTGAATCTGCTACCTGGAAGGGCGGACGCGAGATTGCGAAGCAGAAGCGTCCCCACTCGGGCGGTCCTCCTATCGAGATCGAAAGCGACGGCACTGTATTCTAACGATCGCGAACAGTGGTTAATTTGCCTGCCGTACGCTGGATGTCTAAGCAGAAGTCCGAGTCGTACCAAGCCAGAGAAAGAAATAAGGGAATGGGCGTATAATAGTCTTCCACCTTCCATCCATCATTGTATGTACTATTACCTCCAGCAAAGATCATAATTATCCTCTTTCCTTCGTTCCTGCTCAGCTACCAGTGCGCTTGAGTTCTCTAGCGAGTCTCCAGGCGAGAACAAAGCCGACCGCTGCTGCAACGCCGCCGAGCCTGAGCGTGAACTGAGTGAATATCATACGAAGTGCGGTAGCATCAGGAATCGACATACCGGAATATGATCGCAACAGCATTAGGCCCCTCCGTCGCCGTCGTCTCCTCGCCCTCTTGTCTCGCCGTCAACGCCCGCACGGCGAGCCGCGCTAGATCATCGCCTCCACCCGCGCCGACATCCGTGTCCGTGCCGTTCACGAAGTGGTGCGTCGAGTGCCCGTGCACGTCGTTGCCCGAGTCGAACAGCGCGAAGATGATCGACGACAGACCGGTGACGAGGAACTGCGGGATGACGAGCGAGATGTTGTGGATGCCCTGTCCAACACAAGCACGCACGTGGCTTCGTTTGAGAGGGCGTTCTCAAAGAGAAGAGAGGGGGGGATATGGACGCACGATGATGACGCCCGCCTTGGCGCTCAGCCCCTGCGGGTTGTTGCCCTGCCGCGAACGCGACACGCCGTCCTCGACGTCGCCGCCCTCGTGCAGATCGAACCCGCTCTCCCGCGCCGAGACGTTGCGCATCAGCCCGGTCCCCGCTGGCCCGTCCTGCCGCCCGCGCTCGTGCGCGCCCATCAGCCGCCTCGCTTCCGCGTTCCCATCGCCGTCGCCATCGCCATCCTCGTCTGAATCGTGCCCGGACACATCGTCTTTGTCCAGATGCTGGTGTGGGTGCGGGTGCTGCTGGAGCGCCGAGGGGCTGTCCTCCCGAGAGTGGCGGGCGCTCGCGCGGTTGTACGAGTGCTCGCGCGAGAGCGAGAGCGAGCTCGTCGGGCCGCGGGAGCCCGAGCGGGAGCCCGAGCGCGTGTCGGTGAGGCGGATGGACGCTTCGTCGTCGTCTTCTGCGTCGTCTGCGCCGGGGTGCGCGAGGATCGCTTCTGCGAGCTGCGGTTGTCCGATAGGCGTGCATGATTGATCAGATGACATGGCATGTGTATGCGGGGAGGTGGAAGCGTTGGGGATTTGTCGGTGTTGGCGGAGTTGGAGGTTGGGGGATTGACAGTCGAGTGTACCGTGCCGCATCGTGTGTCGTGGGCGATGTGACGCGGGGGAGGGCGTGATGGGCAAGGGGAATTTGACGTCGTGTGATCATAATTGTTATGTCGGAGTGCAAAGTAACATTATAGAAAGGAAGCGAAATGAGCACAGGTTGGCGTTATTTTGAGGGACCGAACGAGAATAGCGAGAGGCGAATGAGAGAAGGACAGCTTACAAGTGCGAATGGGGCCCACTGGGTGCACGCCCACGAGAAGCCAACGAGGGACATGATGAACGTGGCGCCTGCGACGCTAGAAGTGAATCTGTGTCGGAGTTTCCGAAATTTGGGTTTGGGTTTCGCGTTGATAAAAGAGACAATGTTACAGCGATCATCGATAACAAACGTGTATCAACTCGTCAGCTGACAATCCAGACGTAGTGCACGACCGCAGTCAAAATCAAAGGCAGACTTACAGAGTCGCAGCCATGCACACTGCAAACAGCAGATGCGAGAACGCCCAGAGGCTCGCGAGGTGTACCTTGAACCGGTCGAGCCAGGACCTCCGCGGCGGCGGTGAGCCGTACCTGCCCGACGTCTTCCTCTCTTTTATCAGCATCGGCAGAACGGCGTTCGCGGCAAGCGAGACGAGCGCGCTGTAGAACATCGCGCGCGTCCCCAAGCGGGTCGCCTCTGCGTTGAGGGCGGCGACGGCAACTTCGTCGCTGAGCGGGACGGGGTGCGCCTGCTTGTGCAGCTCGCCGATGTAGGTGGTCGTGTAGAACATGTACGGGAACCAGCCGCACCATGCGCTGTGTGAGGCGGGGAAGGGAGCAGTGAGCGGGGCGGTCGGCGAAGAAGCATGATACAAGGAGGCCAGGAGAACTCACCAGAACTGGATGACGCACTGGTTAGGGGCGGCGAACGTGAAGTTAGCACGTTACTTTTGCGGCCGTGGGGTGAGTGTGGGTATGCTTACGATGCTCTTGATCGTTTGCGGGAGGGTAAATATCGTTTCCCATATTTCTTTCAGCTCAGCAAAGAAGTTCTTGCGTTTCGAGCTGGTTCGATGCACATACGTTCAGACTCGAGCTGAATTCCGAATTGGACAAGGACGCTTACGGGGAGGAAACCAGGACGCGCTCCTTGGTGCAGAAGCACGTGATGGCCTGGGTGGCGAGGAGCAGGATGGCAGCAAGCGCGGTGAGGACCTCGAGTTCCTCGTCGCCCAGTATCGGAAAGATGCGAGTGAGGTCGATATTACCACTAGATCGGAAGAGGTGCATGGGGTAAGTAAATGAGCGAGGCGATGCTATTCAATCGGAAGAGAGCGAGCCAGCATGCCAGGACGCAGTGGGTCGGGTGGTACAGGGCGGAGGGACTCACATGTAGAAGCCAGCGACGCTTCCTACGGCGAGCATGCGTGCTGCCCATGCGTTTCCTCCGGGCTGGTCCGAGGTGGGGAGGGTATCTACAAGAAGCGCGCGGTCGACGGCTTGGACTGGGCAGGTTTCACAGACGGGCGCAAATGTAAGGCACGCAGAGTAAGAGCAATGCAAAGGGAAGGAGAGGAGAAGTCAACACAACGTCATAGACGGCAAGGAAAGGGCAGAGGGCGCGATGAGCGAACCTGCGTTTATTGAAAAGTCTATGCAGTATATGGCAAAGACGGCGAGCCAGATGGTGAGGACATCATTCTGTTTTGAATGGATGTGGGGGATACATGATTCCGATGAAGATAGACATAGACACGAATACAATAGAATAGCTAAGCGACGGGGTGGAAGGGTGGAGAAAGGGGAGAGGGAGACGTACGGAGTGTGACCTCCATGAGGTGAATAGAGCGGCGACATGTCGGGTGAAGCCCAGGAGGAGAAGTGCGAAGCTGCAGATGAGGGTTGCGCAGACGATGAAGGGACGCCGGCGGCCAAAGCTAGACTTTGAATAGTCGGCGACCACACCTGGGGTATGCGGATGTATGCATGGTCAGGTCAGGGGGTAAAGGGGCGTAAGACACAGTGGTGTATTGACCTATGAGTGGCTGGACAATGAGGCCGGAGAGAGGGCCGGCTATGAAGACGATGGCCATCCATGATTTGCTGAGTCCAAGAGAGAGAAGGTATGGGGATGCTGCATAGATTTGTTGGCGAAAATGAGAGAAGAGGTTGGATATATGCACACCATATGACATCTCGACTGACCACGAGAGCTGGACACCCAGGAGGCCAATCGTAATTGCGGGTAAGCGTGACCATGAGGGGCCAATGATACGCGGTTGTCCGATCCAGCGAGCGTCATCTGCACCTCCATCTTCTGTCACGAGCGGACCAAAGCCACCCGTCATGGCTTGTGTGCAGAAAAAGAAAAGAAAAAAGGAGGAGGAGGATGTTGTGGGTGTCGTCGACTGCGACTCGATGGGCTGTTCACATGGGGTGCTATATTTGGAGCGCGCGTCTGGCTGACACGACACGCGTCACGTCACCCATCACGCGTTTCTCTGCGTGACACTATGACATCGTTGGCTTGTGATTCGGTCAGTCGTTTGACCACTACAATGTTGTTGACCAGAGCAACACGCGCCTTACGCGTCCGTTCGACACACAGGGCTCTTCATTCCACTTCACGGCTCAGGCGAGAGCCATTCGACCCAGCTGCTGTCGAACGCGTCTCCGATGAAGTCGACGTTTGCATCGTAGGAGGTGGTCCGGCCGGCCTCAGTGCCGCCATTCGTCTCAAGCAGCTCGAGCAGGAGAAAGGCAACGAGATCAGAGTAGTCGTTCTCGAAAAGGGCTCAGAAGTTGGTGCGTCGCAAAGCCTTATATTGCTTAATCTTTGACTCAGCTGCACTCCAGGCTCACATATCCTCTCTGGCGCTGTCATCGAGCCCCGCGCCCTCAACGAGCTCCTCCCTGAATGGCAGAGCCGCGACGACCTCCCCGCCATGCAACCCGCCACCTCCTCCAAAATGCGCTTCCTCACCAGCTCCATGTCTGTGCCCATCCCGCACCCCCCGCAGATGGGCAACAAGGGCAACTACATCGTCTCCCTCTCTCGCTTCACTGCCTGGCTCGGCGCAGTAGCAGAGGAGATGGGCGTCGAAGTCTACCCGGGCTTTGCCGGCGCAGGCGTCGTCTACGACAAGACTGGCACCCAGGTGCTTGGTGTGCGCACGAACGAGGTTGGCTTGGACCGCCAGTTCCGGATGAAGGATTCGTTCGAGCCTGGTATGGAGTTCCGCGCCAAAGTCACGCTCATTGCCGAGGGCGCACATGGGTCCTTGTCAAAGGAGCTTATTCGCAAGTTTGACCTGCGCAAGGACGCAGATCCGCAGACGTATGGGATTGGGCTGAAGGAGGTCTGGCGCGTCGACCCGAGCGAGTATAGGCCCGGCGAGGTCGTTCATACTATGGGCTGGCCGCTCGATTACCGGACATACGGAGGCGGATGGGTGTACCACATGGCGGACGGGCTTGTTAGCTTGGGTCTCGTTATCGGTCTGGATTATTCGAATCCGTACCTCAGCCCGTACCGCGAGCTGCAGGTAAGCCTTCCCCTGCCTCTCACATCAACCACAGTCCTAATGTACATGCACCTCAGCGCATGAAACACCACCCCTACTTCCGCAAGCTTCTCGGCGGCGACTCGACCCGCATCGCATACGGTGCGCGCGTACTCAACGAGGGCGGCCTGCAGTCTGTGCCGAAGCTCAACTTCCCCGGCGGCGCTTTAATCGGGTGCTCTGCCGGGTTCGTCAACATCGCCAAGATCAAGGGCACGCACAACGCGATGAAGAGCGGCATGCTCGCCGCCGAAGCCGCCGCCGACGCGCTCTCGTCGCAAGAAATCTCGGTGGAGGAGGAAAAGACGGCGGATATGAGCGCGTACGACACGTCGCTCCGCGCGTCGTGGGTGCACGACGACCTGCACGAGGTGCGCAACCTGCGCGGCTCGTTCGACACGCGGCTGGGCATATGGGGCGGCATCGCGTACTCGGGCGTGGACTCGTTGATCTTGAAGGGCCGCACGCCGTGGACGTTCCGTAACAAGACGAAGACGCTCGATGCGAACCACACGAAGCCGGCGCTGTGGAGCACGCCGATAGAGTACCCGCCGTTCGAGCCGCCGCTCTCGACGGATCTGCTGACGAGTGTTGCGCTCACGGGCACGAATCATGCGGAGGACCAGCCGGTTCATCTGCGTGTGCGCAAGAACGGGGACGAGAGCACGGAGGTGAGGGTGAACCACGTGCGAAGGAATGTGCAGGACTTTGGCGAGCTGCTGGGCCGGGCGTGTCCGGCTGCTGTGTATGAGTATGTCGAGGACGAGGCGAAGAGCGAGGGGAGTTGGGGAGGGAAGAAGTTGGTGATCAACTCTCAGGTGCGTTTCTTTCCCTCTCAATGCCCGTGTGTGCTGATTAGGGGGTCAGAACTGCATCCACTGCAAGCTTTGTGACATTAAGGTGCCCACGCAGGACATCGACTGGACCGTCCCAGAAGGAGGCGGTGGGCCCAAGTACACCATTACCTGAGTATGGGGGAACGAAAATGGCACCTTTTGATATTTGAACACAGCGGTTTTTCCGCTGTCATCTCTTGTGACCGCACATGCTCATGGATTCTCCAGCTATCGGTTGGGCATCCAGGACACTCATTGCCGTGTATATATTTGTATACGCGGTAGACTGTCATTACCATCGTTGCAATGCAAGTCACATATTACTGTGAAGAATTCCGAAGTTTCAGGGAATTGTGTAAACAACTTATGATCGGATGTTACGAAGATCGTCATGATTTTACTATGTGAAGGTGTTTCTGCCTTCCTTCCTGTTCTCCCTTTGTCTTGCGCCTGTCTTGTATACGTGTGGCTGTGAGGCATTGCCTCTTCGATGGCAGGCTTTGGTTACATATGAGATGTAGCCCAGGGGTAGTGGAGAATTCTATAAGGGGGTTTTATTGCTTCTTAACACCTGAGACAACAGCGAACCGGTAGGCCACGGAGATCCTTGGAAGAATGCAATGAACGATTTTAAGTTTAAAGAGCTCTATCATGATTTGGATTATCGGGACAAAGGCACGGCTCTAACGGGCACACCAGTGTGAATCTGAAGCCACTATAATGCATGATGTAGCCCTGATCGCGGTTCCGGGCTGCGGTTTCGTATGTTATAATTCACGTTTGCTCCCTCGCAGACCGCATGAGACCGTAAGTGCTGCGTATTTGTCAGAATATTCTGAGAAATCACTCGGTTTGTCATCCAGCGCAGCGTCTATGTTGTTTCGCGGACCGGGCCTAATGTCGTCAACTATGGGAGAACTCTGACTTTGCCTTAGTGATCAAAACCGATGTGCAGGACGTGACAATTAAGTATAAAGGGGAGACTGCGTTAGCGGTCCAAGTTATCTTCACACTCACATCCATATTTCTGTTCGTCAACCCTTCTCCAATTATGCCTGAGCAACTCACTCACTACGGAAGCAAGGTAAATCTGTCGATTCAGAGACACTTGTCACAGTATACTCACAATTATGAACCAGATCAGCGTATTCGCGCAAAGAGTAGGTTGCATCGCCAGGTATTTTGTTCTCGTCACTAACGAGCCATACATCCTCAGACGGCCATAGCTCTCCGTGAGGTCAACGCCGAGTATACCGACTGCGATGTCGACTTTGACAATAAGCCTGACTGGTTCTTCCGCGCAAGCCCGGTGACCACGCTGGTACGAGCGCATCTTCGACTTGCCAAGTACACCTGAGACTGATTTCTGTCATACTTATACTAGGTCCCTGTGATCGCTTATGGAGGACCAGTTGCCCCACCCGAGCAGCCTTCCGCAGAGTCGGCCAAGATCAGCGAGTCGGCCGTTATACTCGAGTTCATCGCTGAGCTCTTCCCGTCCGCCGCCGGGCTTCTGCCCAAGGATCCCGTGAAGCGCGCCGCCGCACGCCTTTTCGTCAAGCTGCTCGATACGAAGCTTGTGCCGCCCCAGTTCGCGTGGATGCAAGACGGCGCGCCGCCGGATGAGATATTCGAGGTGCTGCAGACGCTGCAGACGCTGCTTCCCGAGGATGGGCAGGGTAAGTATGCGGTTGGAGACGAGTTCACGATCGCGGATGCGGCGCTTGCCCCGATGTGGGCGCGCATCCGGCTCATCGTAGGCAAGGGTATCGGGGCGAAGGAGTGGGGCAGGGAGGAGCACATTGCCGCTGCGAGTCGCGCGCTGGAAAGCCCCGAGTTGGCGAGGTTCGTCGCCTACGCGGATCGCCTTCTGGAGCGCCCGAGTGTCAAGGCGACTTGGTATGAGGTAAGTGTTATTGACTCGGAAAAGGTGTGTATTTGCTGACTCTATATAGGACCTTAACGTTGTATATTGGTCCAAGAAGGCTGCGGCTCATGCCCACGAGTAATATGAGGAATTGTAGCAATGCACTCGGTCTGGTGAGCCTGGGTCCAAAGATGATTCTACGCATACAGAATATAGACTGATCGACGGTCAGCTGAAATGATGTACTATGTATAGGCATGTGTGTACTGTACCTACACGACCGTAGGTTCAAGGGATTTCTGCGTGACATGAAATCAAGATAAGTTCCGCCGAGGCTGAAGTTCAAATGTCCGGCGAACGCGTGATTTTGAACTAGGGTCACAGTTTGGTGACATCATCAAGGCATTATTGCTGAGGACAACGAAGGTGAAGAGGGTGTTTCATTGGAAGGAGAAGCAGGCAATGTGGACACACCTTTTACAACGACTGTATTGCTTGTCCGTTAGGCTTATATACAGGTGTCTCAAGTCCTTGCCAGACCGGTATGACCGACTCACTGAAGCCTGCCAGTGAGGAGCTCGACATCACATCTCCAGTCGACTGTGGTCGTGCCAGTAAGGGTCTCAAAAATCTGAAATTCAGTACTACATCAGAATATAAGTTAAGAGGATTAGTATTTTTCGTCACGCGGGGAGGTTCATTATCTTTTGTGATGGGTGACGAACCAGGTCTTAAGTTCATTTGACAGGTCAAGCGTGAGGCGTGACGAACCTACGGTCGTGTAGGTACAGTACTATACCTTTTGTTATTTAAAAATGGTATCGTGAAAGGCGTTCATAGAAAGTGTGCGAAAGCGCTATTTACCATACATGGTTTCGGAAACGCCCGTCAGTGATAGTTAAAGCGGCAATCGCCGCCGAGCGTGTGCCTTCCCCGGGTTCCCACTGACATGAATGCATGACGCGTCTCCTCGGCACGACGTGATAAACGGCAGTAAGTATGTGCGTACGCGACAGCGTCAAGTGCGCGCTGATAAATCTCGAACAGCCAGAAATTGTATGCTGCCCCGGCGAAGAGGCTTGCGTATGTTCGAAGCTAACCTCTTCGCCATTAGGCTATGTGAACCGTTCGCGGGGAGCCGACGGCGGGGAAGATTAGGGGGTGAGTATAAAACCCTGAGCTCGTGAAACTTCTGTGTTCTCACTGCTATCTGCCCATTCTGCAATAGCTGCTTTTTATACCCTTTGCTTCCTGCCATCATGCCATCTTTCCTCTCGGAACTCTTCCCGCCCGCGACCAAGTTCACCGCGGACGATGTGCCGGATATGACGGGCAAAGTTGTCATCGTCACTGGGGGGAATGCAGGGATAGGGAAGGAGTGCACGAAGGTAATGTTCATGGCTTACCTCTGCACCTGTCTCCAGGATATTGACTGGGTTTGCCTGGTAAATAGATACTGCTCGGCAAGAACGCAAAGGTCTACATAGCGTCGCGTGACGAGGCAAAGGCCAAACGCGCGATAGAGGAGCTGAAGGGGGTCACAGGGAAGGAGGCGCTTTTTCTCCGTCTGGATCTGGCCAACTTGCGCAAGGTCAAGACGTCCGCGGAGGAGTTTCTTTCGTAAGGGCGAAAGAGATGTCGTTTCGGTTTCAGGCTGACTGTATATGCATGGATATAGGAAGGAGAGCGAGCTTCATGTACTGTTTAACAACGCGTACGTCTCCAGTGCCACCTTTTCGGTGTTTTTGCTGACTCTTCCTAATTCTTCTTTCGGTAGTGGCGTCATGAGCTGCCCCATCGACTATGTCACCGACGACGGCTACGACATGCAGTTCGGGACCAACGTCCTCGGTGAGCTCATATCCATGCTTTGACACTTTGCAATGTCTGAAATAAGAGCCAGGTCACTTCTACTTCACGAAGTTACTCCTCCCCGTCATTCTTTCCACAGCGGAGAAGGCGCCCAAAGGATCCGTCCGCGTCGTCAACGTAGCGTCCAACGCCCATCTATTTAGCGACGTCAAGTTTGAATTGTTGAAGGACTCGCCCGCTCGCAGGAAGCGGAGGACCGAGCTGCTCTATGGGCAGAGTAAGACTGTGAGCACATATTTTGCCTGCTTTGCTTCACACTGACTTGTCATCGCACAGGGAAACATTCTCCTTTCGAACGAGCTCGCCCGGAGGTATGGCCATCGGATCGTCAGCATCTCTCTCAATCCGGGTGAGCAGATATTTGCGATGTATACAGCAGTCTCCTGACGAAAGGTATCCAGGTGCCATAAAGACAGAGCTTCAACGCCACAGCGGCGCGGCTCTCACAGCTATTCTGGTGTGTTATCCCAGCCACGTCGCAGACGGACGCTGCTTACACATCGTCTCGCTCACAGAACTGGCTCGTCCTTAAGGACGTCTCCTTTGGCCCGCTCACACAGCTGTACGCCGGTACGTCCCCGGAAGCCGCAGCAATGAACGGAAAGGTGCATCTCACGCAGTTTACTCGCTTAGATGGAAGCTGAACCCCCGGGCAGTACCTGATCCCCTGGGCGCGTGTCGGAGCGCCGGCCAAGTACGCTCAAGATTCGGACAAGGCAGCTAAGCTGTGGGATTGGTTGGAGGAGCAAGTGAAAGATATATGAGTCGCGCTCCCTTCGCGTATGGATAGGTTTCCGCGCGTGGTAGCCTATAACAGGCTGACGTTTAACGTTTCTAGCGTTTGTATTTATAATGATACCTTATCTTAACGTTGTGATGAGGTATCCTCATCCACCGCGTAGATTAGTAAAACTTACGCATTCAATCATTTACAAGGTCGCTCTTATTGTAGGACGTCTCATTTAGTCCACTCACGCACCTGTATGCTGGCACATCCCCGCATCGATGAATGGGAAGGTGCGTTACGTACAAACCGTTCGCTTTCTCAATAGTCATATTAATTCTTATGTAGTACCTGATCCTATGCATATGGACGCGAGTTGGAAAGCCGGCCAAGTATGCTCGGGGTATGGACAAGGCATCCAAGCTGTGGGATTGGCTGGAGGGCCAGGTGAGGGGCATATAAGTCACCGTTCTTCCCTGATGTCATGGTAATCTAACATACAGTAGCTAAATACGGGGTGATCACTTGTCAGAGCGGTTGAAATCGTTGGTCGTTGGGCTTAAAGCCCGAGGTGACTAGGGGCAAGCTAAGTTTCCTTAATTCTTCGCGACACCCAAATATGTTTGAGACATGGCCTTGTGATCAGGATTCTGAGGCTGACAAACACAGCTCGTCGAGCGTTAACGCCCGCAATCTCTGGGTATTTGTCAGAAACTTCTTAGAAATCACCCAATTTGTGACTCGACTTCACGGAAGGTCCTATCTTTACATCAAACCTGGGATAGCCAGCTTACTAACGGTGCTTTTGCCTTGGTAATTAAAGGCGACGGCCAAGTACCTTTATCTTCTGCGGGAGGTATAAAAGGTGGACTATGTTAGATATTGAAGCTATCTTCATATCCAACGGCCATCTTCCCGCTCTTCAGCTACTCTCAAGTCATGCCTGAACAAATTACTCACTACGGGAGCAAGGTATGTTCTCCGGTTCAAGTGAAGTCGTAACGGTATACTCACGGTACCGAATCAGATCAGCGTATTTGCGCAAAGGGTAGGCTGTCTCACACATTTCTTACATTCTCGATACTCACAGGCCACGACTTCTCAGACAGCTATAGCTCTTCACGAAGCTAATGCCGAATATACGGATTGCGATGTCGACTTTGAGAACAAGCCTGACTGGTTCTTCCACGCGAGCCCGATTACCACGCTCGTACGTGCACCCTTTTCAACTCGCCGTATGGCAGTCCCTCTGAGTATACTAAACTCTTTCATGCTTATACTGTAGGTCCCAGTCATCGCTTATGGAGGACCAGCTGTCCCGCCTGAACAGCCGTCCACAGAGTCGACCAAGATTAGCGAGTCTGCTGTTATACTCGAGTTTATTGCCGAGCTCTTCCCGTCCGCCGCCGGGCTGCTTCCCAAAGACCCCGTGAAGCGCGCCACAGCGCGCCTTTTTGTCAAATTGCTCGATACCAAGCTTTGGCCTCCCCTCTTCGCTTGGATGCAAGACGGCGCGCCGCCTCACGAGATATTCGAGGTACTGAAGACGCTTCAGATGATCCTTCCCAAGAATGTACAGGGTCAGTATGCGCTCGGAGACGAGTTCACGATTGCGGATGCGGCGTTTGCCCCGATGTGGGCTCGCATCCGGCTCATCATAGACAAGGGTATCGGCGAGAAGGAGTATGGTAGGGAACAGCATATTGCCGCTGCGAGCCGTGCTCTGGAAAGTCCGGAGCTGGCAAGGTTCACCGCCTACGCGGACCGTCTTCTGGGGCGCCCGAGTGTCAAGGCGACTTGGTATGAGGTAAGATGCTCTTGACTCCGAAAAGTCGTGTTTGCTGACTCTATACAGGACCTTAACGTAGTATACTGGAGCAAGAAGGTCGCGGCTCACGTCCGTGAGTAATATGTGGAATTGTAGCAGGGCTTGCTTGGTGAATCTGGATCCGAAGTACACTGCACATAAGGAATATATAACAACCATCAGTTGAGACTAGTTTTTGTGTACTATAGCTCAAGACTCGGCAGTCAGTTGGGAGTAACTTGTCTTGGATGACAGATCAAAGAGGCACAACAGCACAGACAAGGGTGGGTTTGTGATCCATAACAGCCCGTTAGTGCTATATAGCCCAGAAGAAAGCCTCAACGTTCAACGTTCAACCGTCGCAGTGATGTAGCATGGTTGTCGCCGTGGCCGAATAAGTCACAAACCCCTGTCTTTGAACTTTAAAGCTCCTCCGAAGTTCACGGGACTCGGGAGTCTACGGGTACCGAGCTGGTGCACACTGTCCTAACGTTAACGTTTACGATATGCATCCTTTGTATTGGTTTTTCTGTAGCGACTGGTTTCGAACGGGCACATTTTCTGATGGTTCTCCCCGCATCATGATATCATATCAAGTTCGCCTCCGTTTTCAACAACATCTGTCCGGACCGGTAGGAACCGCACTATGTTTGCTCCTGAACTCATTCATTTGAAAGTATCTAACGGTGATTTCTGCCCGGACAGGATCTTTCACTGAGTCATCAACTCAGCGCTCGACGTCAAGAGGTATCAATACTCAGTGACCCACGGTTACTAATATGTGCTACACCACGTGTACCAAAACCAGGCTGACATCTCCGTCGAGAACTGCCGGGGTTCATAAGTTTCCGCCCCTCCCTCTTCCACCCATCTCGCCATCATCTCTGCATGCCTTCAAGCTCATAGAAGCCTCGTTATGTTCACTATTGGCGTCCTTGGTTCTCTGAGCTCTCGTGGTCACTGGTATCTTGGCGAACCTTCTCACGCGGCGAACCTCTCCCCGTTTCCCCAGTGCTGAATCTGCTACCAAGTGACTAAGCTGCCAAGCTATACTCGGGGTTAATGAGCCGCTCACCAACACCAGCGAGAAGTTCAATCGGATCAAACAGTGCAGGGGATGCAAATCGCCTCATGGATAAAAGCAGGCAGGACATGGGTGTCAGTATAAGTATCACCAATCATCCCGGTACCCCGAGGCTCACTTCGTTCTCTTCAACATCCATACTCCCAGCGCCGTCGTTCAACCTAGGTTCAGGTCTGCCTGACACCGCTTTCACTCATTCCTCGATCATTCAACGGTTCGCGTTTTCAACTACTATGCTTGGTGGAATTGCGGTCGCCCTGGGCGCCGCGTTGCCTGCGCTCGCACAGAAAGCAGGCTCGTTCATGGAGGCAGGGAATACTCAAGTTAGCGCCATGATGGTGCGCACTTCTCCGTGTCTCGGATATAGCCCTCGAAGCTGATTATTATAACAGATGTTCCTTGGCAACGAGGAAAAGGTCTATATCCTCGACAAATCGGAGGGAAACCCGGGGCAGATAAACGGGCACCCTGCATGGGCGTCGGTTTGGTAAGCTCTGTTGTGGCCTTTCCCGCCTCACAGCTGACTGAACACCTACACAAACTAGGGACATCAACACGCATCAGAGCGAGCCGATGGACATCATGACCAACTCATTCTGTGCCTCTGGTATGCATCTGCCCAACGGGTCCTTCGTCACGTTTGGCGGCAACAATGCCATAGGTGTCGGTGGAGCGACGAGTCCTGACGGTGGAAAATTCGACTCCGCGTACGGAGATTATGACGGGCGCAAGTCGATTCGGCTCCTTAACCCATGCACGAACGGCGACGACTTCTCGAGTGACGACTGCCAGTGGTACGACGATCCGTCTGTACTGTCCATGCAGAAGCTGCGGTGGTACTCCGCCGCCGAGCCACTCGCAAACGGTACGATCGTCCTGATCGGAGGCTTCACCAGTGGCGGGTATGTTAACAGAAACTTCCCCAACACCGACCCCGCCTACGAGGGAGGAGGTGCCGAGCCGACGTACGAGTTCTTCCCGAGCCTGGGTACGCCTCCGGTGATGCAGTTCATGATCCAGACCTCGGGCCTGAACTCCTACGCTCATTCGTACCTGATGCCCTCGGGCAAGATGCTTGTCCAGGCCAACCACTCCACTAGTGAGGAAATTTATCTATCCCATCATCGAGGAACCTTAAATGATTTGACTGGTTCATAGTTCTCTGGGACTACAACACTAACGAAGAGACGGCTCTTCCTGACATGCCCAACGGTATTGTTCGAGTGTACCCAGCTTCTGGTGCCACAGCCATGATGCCACTCACCCCAGAGAATAACTGGATACCTACTCTCCTCTTCTGCGGTGGTACAGACATGCCCGATGACTACTATGGCGACTACTCTTGGCCCCACTACAATACCTGGACATACCCCGCAACAACCGACTGCCAACAGCTCACCCCTGAACCGCAGGATGGCTCTTCGCCAAAGTACATCAAGGACGATCCTATGCTGCAAGGTCGCACCATGGGCCAGTTCGTCACGCTCCCCGACGGCACTATGCTAGTCATCAATGGCGCCTCCAACGGTACCGCTGGCTTCGCCAACCGCACGCTCGACGTCCAGACGCTCGACGAGATGCCCTACTTTGAGTCACTTGCTTCTGGACCCGTTACCCAGCCCGCGATCTACAACCCGAAGGCACCCGCCGGACAGCGCTGGTCCACTGCCGGCCTCGGCAGCTCGAACATTGCTCGCATGTATCACTCCACTGCAATTCTCCTCCCGGACGGCTCCGTCCTCCTTGCAGGCTCGAATCCAAATCTCGACGTCCAGACAAACGTGGTCTACCCAACTCAGTACACCGCCGACATCTTCTACCCGCCCTACTTCTCCGCCTCCGTACGTCCGTCCGTGTCAGGAGTGCCCCAAACGCTCTCGTACGGAGGACAGGGCTTCGACCTGACAGTCGCCAAGGGCTCGTACGAGGGCGGCCCGGGTGCGAATGCCGCCGCAGCGAACACGACCGTTGTCCTTGCGCGCCCGGGATTCTCGACGCACGCGATGAACATGGGCCAGCGCCATCTGCAGCTAAACAACACATATACGGTGAACGATGACGGTTCGTTCGTGCTGCACGTTGCTCAGGTTCCGCCGAACCCGAACCTGATCCAGCCGGGTCCTGCACTGCTGTTCACTGTTGTGAACGGGATCCCAAGCAACGGCACAATGGTCATCGTCGGTAATGGGCAGGTCGCCAACCAGCCAACGCAGGCTGCCGCTGCTCTCCCCGCGAGCTCGACTTCGAGCGGCGGCGGCAGTGTCGGTGGCAGCGGTAACGGCGCTTTCCAGCCGTCGATGCACAAGGGTGGTGTTCTAGCCTCTATCACTGGCATTATCGCCGCCCTCGCATTCCTTTAATCGCAGCTTACTAGTTTTATTCCATCTCTGGTGCAGGCGTGCCTTCCTTTATATCATGAAAATTGGACTTTACGTGGTTTTTCTTATAGCATGGACGACGTGACATACATGGACCAACTCTACATCAGGGACTATACTGATACTGAACTCAAGCTGTGGTCTTGCT
This sequence comes from Coniophora puteana RWD-64-598 SS2, assembly GCF_000271625.1. Classification (NCBI taxonomy): domain Eukaryota; kingdom Fungi; phylum Basidiomycota; class Agaricomycetes; order Boletales; family Coniophoraceae; genus Coniophora; species Coniophora puteana. The sequence goes on from NW_006913075.1 coordinate 149,091, forward strand.
GGTGTACTGAGCTCGATTACATCTAATCTTCATGTGGGCTCAAATATATGCATAGCTACGATTGCTATGCCTTCGTCAAAGTCGCAGGCGCGAACAATGAGACTTGACTTGATCAAAGCCATGTGTGGCTCAACGAGATTAGCAAGAGCAATATCATCGTTATCTACAGTAGTTCGTTTGTCAAAGACTAGAGCACATACAGGGTAGCCCAGTAGCCCTCATTTCCGATTGTCCCCAGATATGCTACTGAGTCTGGGCTCATGAGTGAGCTCACTGGCATTAATGAAGTGGTACGAATCTAATACTAGGTTCAAGAAACCGACATGCTGGATGATAATATTTGGTCGGGCCAGGCATGCACCTAACCTTCAACATATTTTCGCTAAAGCCTAAATTTAGATATGTCTACATATGTTAGTAATGACCTATAGTCAGCGGTGGCGCTCGGAAGGTCATTACAGTACGCGCAATGACAAGTTTGCGAGTTGCAGCTTCGGTGAAGGCTTCGGCGCAGTGTTTCATTCGTGAGAAAACACCCAAATATGTATGCTAAGCCCTTATCTCGGCGGTTTCCATGGCTGGTTCGTCCCCCAATTAGCTCTTGCCGAGGGTGACGCGTCTCGTCGGCTCGATCTGACAAACATTGTCCGAGCATATAACACGGCCCGCGACTTTGCATGGGGATGTATCTTGTCGAGTCTTCGGCAAAAAGCTTGCGTATGTTCAAATCCCAAGATTAGCCCATGTGAGATGTTGCGCATAAGCGGCTGTATGGTAGCCGCAGAGTGGGTATTTATAAAGGCCAAGGTCTGTTCGCTTATTACGTGTTTCTACACACTTTTGCCTACTTTTTTACAGACTACTGGTCTTCCGCTTGTACTCACCCAACATTCGCCATGCCTTGTCTTCCCTCTGCTCTGTCGGAGGTTTTCCCACCGACGACAAAGTTCACGGCAGAAGATGTGCCAGATATGACCGGCAAAGTCGTCGTCGTCACCGGGGGCAACGCTGGGATAGGAAAGGAATGCACAAAGGCAAGCATGTCTTGTTATCTAGGATACATCAGTCATCTCAAGCGGAAACCCAATCCTACCAGATATTACTACGCAAGAACGCGAAAGTCTACATCGCATCGCGCGATGAAGCTAAGGCTAAGCGGGCTATCGAGGAGCTCAAGGAGATTACTGGGAAGGAAGCCCTCTTTCTGCAATTGGATCTGGCCAACTTGCGGAAGGTTAAGGCGTCAGCAGAGGAGTTTTTGACGTGAGTCAAGCCGACGATTACTCGTTTTCCAGCTGACCGATACTTTTTTATTTTAGAAAAGAGAACGAATTGCACGTGCTCTTTAACAACGCGTATGTATATGAAACGCTGCTCTATGCTCGCGACTTTCTGCTGATTTTTTGTATAGGGGCGTCATGAACTGTCCAGTTGACTATCTTACCGACGACGGCTATGATATGCAATTCGGGACGAACGTCATTGGTGAGCCTACTTGGTAGTTTCCTCTTGAATCTTGCTAAGACCACTGTCAGGCCACTTCTACTTCACGAAGTTACTTCTTCCAATTCTTCTCTCCACTGCAGAGAAGGTACCAAGAGGAGACGTCCGCGTTGTCAACGTAGCGTCTAACGGGCACATGATGAGCGACATCAACATCGACACGTTCAAAGACTCGCCCGGGAGGCGTAAGCGAAGCACTATGATGCTTTATGGGCAGAGCAAGACTGTAAGTACCTAGCGAATGCTTCAAAGGGCTGATTTGATGTTTGAATAACCAGGGAAATATCCTCTTTGCAAACGAACTTGCTCGTAGATACGGCGAACAGGGGATTGTTAGCACCTCGTTGAACCCGGGTAAGCAGTCATATATTCGGCTTTCTGAATCAACCATTGAGTAGAGACGGCTTTTCTCAGGTGCCATTAAGACGGAGCTGCAGCGCCACAGCGGCACGTTTTTCAATGCGGCGATAGTATGTGGTTTTTTTAAATTGCCATACCAAATCAGCTCATGGAATGGCGTTGTCAGAATGTTATTCTGAGTGATGTCTCATTTGGCCCGCTCACGCAGCTTTATGCTGGTACATCTCCAGAGACAGCGTCAATGAATGGAAAGGCAGGTGGCCCATATATTGTTTGACCTGCCGGAGCTGATATCAGCTGCTTTCCAGTACTTTATCCCTTGGGCACGAGTCGGAACGCCCGCTAAACATGCTCAAGACGCGAACAGCGCAGCGAGATTGTGGGAGTGGTTGGAGGAGCAGGTGAAAGACATATGATGCGCAGGTTCTTTACTTGATATGTTTCCTTGTCCTTATATTCGTCGATGATGACTTTAATTACTTGTGTGGACCATCATGCATCATGGTCCGACCATGGAACCATAAGATGATTGTAAGTCGAACTTCACTCAGATTCTGTCTTCGGTCTACATGCACATTTGATGCAAGTGATAAGGCTTTCAAAGGACGCTAAAGTCAAGTAGCTCACTGGCTACTACGTGAAGTCAGTTTTCTACATGTATATGTAGCGATGGTGAGATATGAGCCGGTACATGCAACCATGAAGAAGAGCGTGAAAAGACGGTAACGGCGCCCAGCATCTGAAAGCTATGTAGCCCGGTGGGGAAAGATTGAATTGACTTCCCTGCAAGACGGCTAAAGGCGGAAGTCACATGTACGTACGTAGAAAGGGGTTCAGTACAGTGGACAAACAGAACCAAACGAATAACGGTAAGAAGGTTAACTATACGGGAAATATACTGTATATAATCGTAAGTTTGAATGTCGGATTTTACCATAGATTGTTTTCGGATTTCATTAACAAAATTTCTTACTACCAGTGTTTCAAGGAGAACTTTCAAGTGGTCGTAGTGCACCGTAACGCAAAATATAAGCAACTGACAAGCGTCGAGCAAGCGTCGAGCTCAAGCAGAGCTGAGCGCGGGAACATCCGGCCCGGAGCCGGAACTCCGATCCCGATCATTTTAGCGCCGTGAGTGCTCCAGAAAAACGTCCACCCTTGTCAACGCCCTTTCGTATGTTCTCGGATACCGCTGCAGTGCATCAGCCATGGAATTGGACAACCGGTTTGCCAGTCACGGAGTGAAGCTAGCTCAATGCGCTTGTCCACTAACTGGAGTCATCAATTCAATAGTTCGAATTCATAATCAAACGAACAGCGCTTAACGTCCACTTGTTCGCCTCCGACCCGGCAGATCCGATAGACCAGGCAGGGACCGGGGCTCGGGTAGGCCAAACAATGAATGATGAAGGCACGCGGGCATTTTCTGCTCAGCCTTCTGGGCAGCTTGACTTTGTACTCTTCTCAGCGTCGCAGATCACCCCACTAGTACGAAGGGTTGCATTATAGGGCGAGGAAGAGCATCTCACAGTGAGTAATGACGCTCATTCCGAACGTATGTAGCTGACGATTGTAGTCAGCCTCTACATCCTTTCGGTTCAACCGCTGGACATACCTACTACAACCACCGCTCGCGCTCGCACAGCTGACGCACCATGGCCTCCATTCTACTCCGAAACCTTGCTGCAGTCGGAATTCCCTATTTTATCCTCGCTATCCTGGTTCAGCGGCACGGGACATTCTTGGCGAGAGTAGCCCTCTTACCTGTCATGTACTGGGCTACATTGCACACGTTCTTGAGCGCTGGTCCGTCACCGGAAGAAAAGTACGATCCTACACAAGGGCTTATGAATCAGTTTTTCTCGGTAAGTGTGCCCTTATTCCTGCCTGTAAATTCTGCGAGATTAACGGTGACCTTAGTACCTCATGTTTGGGCTGTCGCTGCGAGCTACGGTCTGGGCTTTCAGAGAACGCGTTTACGTGCGCGATGATCGTTTTGGCATGAGACAAGGCGGTGTCATGAAAACGATGGCAGACTCACTGGACTTGTTAATGAACTGCCGCGGCGTTGGGTGGAATTGGGGCTGGAAGCCGGTGCTCAGTGAGGGTCCCGAACAGTCCAGGTTGCGGTTCGTTTGCTTGACCACCCTCCGTCTTTTCCTTGCTGTCTTCCTCATCGACTGCTCTACGGCGGCTGCAACGTCGTTTTCTGCGACCGGTTTCACTGTTGGCCATTCCATCTTCGATCCCTCCCTCCCATTCGTTCGGCGCGTGCTCTATGCGTTCGTCATTACTGCGCTTTCAGGATGTTCCGGTTTTCTCGGGATAGACATGGCCTATCAGGCCTGCGCGCTCCTCGGGACAACCGTAGGCTTCCAGCGCCCGTCACAGTGGCCGCCGCTATTCAACAGCCCATGGCGCGCGACGTCTCTTGGCGACTTCTGGGGGCGCCGTTGGCATCAGATCCTTAGACAGGTCTTCGTGCGTCTCGGCCTGCAGCCGATAAATCGCATTCTCGGGGAACCTTGGGGCTTCATCGGTGCCTTCCTGGTCTCGGCGGTCGTGCATGACCTTGGCATGCGCGCGCAGGGCAAAAGTGGCGACATACCATCCGTATACGGCTTCTTCGTGATGAACAGCGTCGGCGTCGTCTTGGAAAAGCTATGGGAGCGGTGCACGCGTAAACGTGTCTGCGGAATTCAGGGATGGATGTGGACGATGACTTGGTTGGTTATATGGGGTACTTTGTTGGTTGATACATGGGCACAAACGGGGATGCTGTCCGCAGGCACGCAGGAAGCACAAGAACGCCGGCCTTCTAGGATGCTCGCGGAGTTGTACAGGCACTACCTCCTAGGGTGACAGACGGTGACCCGGGAAAAAACTGTCGTAGGCTCATTCAATCGACAATGTTGAAGCCCGACACCACAGCTGGCGGTGAGCATACAATTCGCGGGGGTAACCATGGATATCTGCGTTCTGAAGCGCTTGATTGCTTGTACAAATTTAGAGTTATGGCTGCAGAATGCAGTTTATGATGCGACGGCGAGGTTCGCCACCTGTCTGCGGCGTCCAGGCGATCGAGATTGTGTCGCATTAGCGCCTTTCGAGCTGTCCAGCTTACCTAACTCTATCAAATTTTACCGACCTCCGAGCTCCTCTCTTCTAAGCCGTCTTGCCGCTCAGATGCGTCTGAAGACGCCCTATTATTCATTGAACCGGGTTCGTTGGATACTCACTGCTGAGGCTGCAGCTTTGGGTCCGGGCCAGAGGCTGAGAAATTTAAAAGCGGCTCAGGTCCATAGTATCGCTTGAACTGCGCCTGATCGTGGAATATTACGAGCCTATTCAACGCCATGACGGCGGAGAAGCAGCGACGCCCACACCGCGTGCGCTTCGCTTAGTCATTTATCCTAATCCTTGCAGAGGGTCGCGTCAGGGCGCGTCCCGATGTCTACATTCGGGCGGAGAAGTGCGTCACAGCGCAGCAAGTATTCATGCTAACATTTGGGTCCGGGAACACGGCACTCACACGTTCCTTAGGGTCAGCCTGGAACCACATAAATGCAGGTATATGAGCTACACGCTCCTAGTCTTGGCTTTGAACCCGTCTCGTGTCTTTCTTTTGTCCTGTACGAAGGGGCTTTTGCAGTATCTATGAGCTACAGGTATGTCTGCAAGTTTATCTGATTTTTGTAGATATTTTATAACGTTTGATAAACGTGGTTTCCGCTGACATCGGTTATTTTGCATTTACCTACCCGATTGGTACTAGTTGGGTCCCCGTCCTCGTCCCGTACTACGCTATGTCGGTTCTGGTGCAGTACCCGGGGACAAAGACGTACCGACTTGCTGTTCTCCCATTGATTTTACAGCTCGCGTTCACGGCTGTCACCACAATTGACTACGATATTTCTGCGAATCCCAGCCTCGTCTCTGCGGTATGTTCGCTCTAAACCGGGTCCTTAAACAGCGTGCTGACCGCGTATTATTGCAGCCCGCAATGCTCGTGATAGTGATGCGGACCTCTGGCTGGACAATTGAGGACATGCACCTGCAGCGTGACCGCTTCGGTTGGCCCGCTTATTCCCCAACTTCCGACTTACTGTCTCTAAAAAGGACATTATGGGACGCCCTAGATCTCATGGTTAATCTGCGCAACATAGGATGGGTTCCTGGTGGGAAGCCGCGTGCTGATATGAACTGCTCGAAGACCACGAGGACTACATTTTTGTTCACGGCGGTTTTGCGGACTCTCATTTTTGCTATAGCCTTCGACGTCGCCGTGACACTCCTACGTTATCTCCGCCCTGATGGTCTCCCTCCTGGTAGCACTATCTTCGACGACTCCCAACCCCTTGCCCTTTCATACATGCGTGCTGCCCTATTGACGCATGTCTCGCTCTTCGCGGGGTTCGCGTTCATGTCGCTCTTATACACTTGTATTGCGTTTTTCGCCGTCCTCCTCCTCCGGCATGTTCCAGATCAGTGGCCGCCCTTGTTCGACGCGCCCTGGCGCTCGACGTCACTACGCGAGCTTTGGGGAAGGAGATGGCACCAGCTCTTCCGAGAGCTATTCATCTCACTGGGTGCGCGGCCTTCCAACAGGTTATTTGGGCGTCCGACAGGTATACTCGGCGCGTTCTTAGTCTCAGCGGCGCTGCATGATGTACGCCTGCGCGAGATGGGCGAGGGAGTCGATCTGAGGGTGACGTATGGGTTCTTTGTGTTCAATGGGCTTGCGGTGATTGTAGAGGTCGAGTGGAAGGAGCGAATGAGGAGAGACATTGGTGGCTGGGCTGGATGGATTTGGACGGCCGTTATTTTTACTGGATCTTGGTGTTTTCTTATGGATGGGTGTGTCAAGGCGGGTCTACTGGATACGAGCCAGGTGCAAAGGGTCTCCGATACTTTCTTGCGTACTTACTTCTGAAGGAATCCAGGACTCCGTATTTATATGTTTTGGTTCGGGTGCATTGTAGAGTACCATAGTCCACTCATTATTTCAGTATCAACAGCGCAGAGAATGGCGTACTGCAAGGACCGCTGTCACGTACACACAAGGCATTGGATCTCGTACTCGTCCAAAAATACGGTAAAATTGTTGAGGCATTACCAGTTCGCCTCTTGGTTTGCCTTCATCTTCGGTTGAAAAGCTTCGTAAGGAAGTTCACCTTGGATCAGACCTGCTGTAGAGTAAATCAGGAGGGTCAAGAACAATATAGGAGTGGCAACGCACGCACCGTCAACAGCAGCTTACTGCGAATTCGCTTCCCATACTACGAAATCCAGCCAACACCTTGGGCATCCGAAGACTGAAGCTCCTCCTTAAGTCGACGTCGCTGTGCTCGTTGAAATTATTCCCTGAGGACCTCAGAACCCCTGATATTGGTGGTGTGTTTGTTGGTCTGTTTTCTACCGTCCCCTAGTTGGCGAAGGAATGAGCAATGGCTCGAGCTGGTGATGGTCTTGAGGAACGAAGCGGGACGTTCGCGCCAGTGCTTAATTCCGCGTTAGAGCAGCTGTCTACAATTAGTCATAGTCAAACGTGTCCAAAAGGATAACCCGCCGACAAGCGAGGAGTTTGATGTGTCTCAGACGTTCGGCCGTTGGTAACGGTTCTGGGGGTGTACGACAGTGACTAGTGATAAGAGACTCCTTTTCGCTATGAATAAAGACGATTGGAGACATGGAACCATGAATGCATTAATAACGGATAATACCGAAGGCCGACTTGAAGCGTCGAAAGAGTGTGCCCTCCAGACGCGAGACGAAACTCGCAGTTTCAAGGAACCACCCAATAATACCTAATCTGACAGCTAAGTTGCCGTAAGCAACTTGATCCATATGTTCGGTCCTATCAGTGAATTTTAGTGTGCTTCCGTCATCCAAATTGGTCTATAAGAAATGGTATGCGGTGTAATGGTGTGTGATGGCCCAACAGCAAAAAAGGTCTTATTCCTCGCCCGGTGAGAATTTTAGTCCGTCGGAAACATCATGCTCATGTTCCGAACATTGACGCGGAAATCACCCAGGTGGGTTGGTTCTGGAAGTTCCAACACGTCGCAACGCGCAAAACCCTATCACAATAAATTGAAGTCACCCCCTCTGCCTCGCGAGGTCTCGCAATTCTTGCGATATACAGCTTTGTTCATAGAAGCACTACATAGTATTTGGAGCCGTTTAAGGTAGCTTTTTGGATTCTTGTGGCTTATGAGATGTTGAGAACACGAATGCGTTACATGATATTCGGCTTGTACTCGTGGAAAGGTCTCAAAGCAAGAGATAAAACTTCTACCGGTTATACTGTAGCCCCGATTTAGCTTGGTTAATTCGCCGTTTATTTTTCTCCGTAATCTCTAGATCTAGTTCTTCATCCCCTGGTATATTTTCCGCTGCGCTAACGGCTCCCAACGCATAGTGGAGTGCCCGCTGATATCGTCTGGTGTTGAGTGTCATCTGTGCCGCGTTCCCTAAAGCGATAACCAACTGCTTCCTCGCACCGCGTATGTCTACCCTGTACACCCCATCTGTATGCACATCCAGCGCAACCAGAGCCGCGGCGAGCTCAGCTGCGCTTGTAAACGCGGCACAGGCGAAGTTCCAATCGGCGTCGTTTTTCTTCACCGCTACTCGCTGTCGACCCTTATCCAGTCGAGCACGAAGACGTGCCTGAGCCATTTTGACAACCCTATGGACGATTTCAGGGTGCGTGATCTGCCGGATGTGACGAAGAGACGTCGAAGGGGAGAGTCCAATCGGCGCTTTGCGCAGTTTTTGAATTCCGTCTAGCGCTTTACGCTGAGCGAGAATGACTAGCAGGCGAACGAGGGCGGTGGGCCCAAGGATGCTCTCGGGAGCTATCTCTGCAGGCTCGTCGGCCACATCCGCGAAGGAAATTGTCCACATAGGCGAGCGGAAGATCTCGTGCCCGTTCTCCATAGAGTCACAGATGTCCCTCATGACGACGCACTCTCCGCTGGGTTTGACGTTTCGAGATGCCACATAGGCAACATGGAGGAGGGATTCAACCTGTGCATTGGTGACACCACACGATTCAGCCGCGTACGTGAGTGTGGTGATTACCCGGAGTATGCCGATCCGAGACGTTGCTGTGGGATAAAAGAAGAGGATCTTGTGAATTCCTGAGTGTATGGATTGATTGTGTGAAGTAGCTTACCACGATACTCGAAAACACAGTTGAAGTCTTCGTCATTAGGTGGGTTCATCGCGCCATAATCTTGCTCGACCCTTAGAAAGTATCTGTACGAAACGATCGCTACCATCAGTAAATATGATCTGACCTGATCACTCAGTCCTTGCCTCCGAAGTTCTATCAGATCCTCCTCTTGAAGTCGCATCCACACCTCAGTAAGCTTTTCCACCCAGTCCTGACGAGATGTCAGGATCGCCAATGACTGTAATATGGATTTCCACTCCTGCGATCTGAACGCCTTGTCCATCGGCGTTACAACACCGGGTACTATGTGTCTCGGCCATTGGAACAGCAAAGATAGTACCTCGCAAGCTACGGAGTCTGTCTGGTTCTCGGGGTACCATGGCTGTCGGTCGAGTATCGCGCAATCAAGGAGAAGGTCGATGATACCTGGCTTTCTCCTGAGGATACCGTAACAGTATTCCTGTGTCGGAGGAGGGTATGTGGACAGGAGACCATGTGCTGTCCACATGGCACTCTCCTGAGCCATAGCATAGAATCTCGGGCAGTACCTGCTGGAGATCTTTGGGGGTATCTATGGATGCCGTGAAAGTTGGGCCATGATAGCAGAAGACCTTGCGGCACTCACGTCTTCTTTATCCATGAACATTTGACTTTGCCATGTTGTCTCGGGGTCGTCCATCTGTGCGATCACAAATCCAGGCCCGTCAAGCGTGTAGAGACAGACTCCTTCTATGACGTCAGCAGCGGTGGAAGCCGGGACATTGGCTGCTAGAAAGGATTCAGCTGCAAGGGCACGTAAAGTGTTGACGGCTAGTTGGCGCATGAGGCACAACCGATGTTGCAGATTCTACAGTGTAGTGCCATGTCAGTTATCCTACTGTGCGACTCCGATCGCAGTGCTTACCCGTAAGCACAGGCCTACAATGTCCTCCCGTAACATCTCGCTAAGCAAACTCTGGCGCTCCGATACATCTCCAGACCGCATCAAGTCACAGAGACCCTCCAATGCATGATATTGTGCAATATACCTCGCCTTTGGTACACCTGGAGTTGACCACTCCTCTCGTGCAACGGCCATCATAGTTTTTACGAGCCCTGCTTTGAGGCATGAATTGGCAAAGGAGCTGAATTGTGGTTTGTGGCCGTCATCGTTGACAAGCTTCCCACTGTCAGCGAACTCGTGCTTAATTTCGCCCTTTGGGGATTCGTGAGCTTGATATCAGCGAAGAAGAGGTGCTGAACGTAGGACACACTGCGAAGTTCTGCACAAAGATCTCATCTTCGTGCGGATCGGCTAGCCTCTTAAAGAGTCTCTTGAGATTGTCAGATCGCAGAGGTTCGGGTGCATGCAACGTAGCGCGCATGTTATAGGCATATAGTCCATCCATGATTACGAGATTGACACAAGATCAGAAAACGCTGAGCCCCAATCGGTGCGGCGCGCGATGATTGTTTTGGAGAGGAGGCAATTAGCCGAACAGCAGTCAAGTCGAACTTTGCACAGCCACATCACAGCCTCTTTTCCATCACCAGGTAAAGTTGAACGAAGGCATGAGCACGAATCACCCAAGCATGTAACAATGAGATGAGTACACCATTTTCTCTGATCGGCAGCGAACGAAACCAACATCTCATGTCAGTACTGAACACTATTCTACGTCATATACGAAAGTCATTACCGGAACGCAGAACTCATACCGAAGCGCAACAGACTTAATCCGCCTTTTTCATCATCTCCCCACCTCCCAGCGCTCACGCAGCGTTCGCGAGCCCAGACAAGAACGGCCCCACGACGCTCTGGTCCGCCGCGCCGAGCAGCTCGCGGACCCTGGGCGGCGCGGCGTTGAGCGCCTGCGCCACGAACGCCCGCGGGTCGCGCACGTACGCGACGGGATCTGTTTGCGCCGCCTCGGACGCGGCGAGGCGCGAGTACGCGGCTTGGTAGCCGGCTGTCTGCTCCTCGAAGTCGATCTGGGTGACGCCGGCCTCGGCGCCCTGGATGGTGTCTTCGGAGGCTTTTTTGAGGTATTGGGGCTCTGCGAAGAGCTTGACGAGGGATGCGAATGCTTGTGGCCTAAATGGGGAGTGAGAGTCTATTTGAGGGAGGCGATTGTGAGGTAGACGCACCAGGCCTGCACGTTGGTGCCCTGAAGCATGATCTCGCTTTGCGTTAGCATCCGCGTCAACCCGACGACGGCCACTTTTCTGTCCCTGTGGGGCACGATCGGAGCCTGCGGGACGACAAAGTTCACCAGGATTTGGGACCACAGCCTACCCGAGCGATGTTAGCAATAACCGCGGCCACAGACAGTATCGGACACTCACCCAACCTGCACTTCTTCGACTGTCGAGATGACGTAGTCCGGACCGAGGCCCTGAACGTCGATCGCCATGCAGAACAGCAAGAAATACGAAAACAGATAGACATATTTGTCCGTCTTGCTCGACTGCATCCGTGTGAGCAGGACCACGATAATCGGCCGGAAGAACTGCTTCAGCTGTGCTCTGCGAGCAGTGACAACACAATCAGCCCTTGCTGCCGGAATCCTGGTAAAGGGGGAGAGGACTCACGGTGGGACGTTTTCGACGACGCTCTGCAGCAGCTCGAATCCCCACCCGTCGTTGATCTTCGATGGGATGAGCCGCTGCTGGATGACAGCGAGGACAGCCGCAACCTGGCTCTGGCGGACCATCTCGGTGGCGTCGCGGGCGAGGAACGCGCGCAGGAGGCGGACGAGGCCAGGGATGTTGCCTTTTGCTTGCCAGCATGCGGGGGTGAGGAGGAAGGGGAGGAGGGAGCGATATTCGGTGGGCACGCCGGTCGCGTGTCCCTCGAGCATCTGGGAGAGGATTTGGAAGACGTAGGGGATATATTCTATGCGGGGGATTGTCAGCGTATAGACGAGCGTCTATGAACGAAGCAGATGTACGATCGATGTCTTGCTGCAAGATGAATGTGAATGGCCCAAACAGCGCCTGCTCAAATGTAGGGAGTGTACTCGGGTTCCCAGCCACAACGAACCTGCGAGAGATCCTGGTGAGAGATCCGAACGTACCTCAACAAGGTGAGTAGCTTACCGTATGAGCGCCGAGATACTCTCGAAGATGTACTGGTCAAAGTTAGGGTTACTCGGGTTCTTCGAGATCGTGCCCAGAATCTGCACGAGTCTCTGGAGCGTTTGCTGGTACACAGGCGTCAGCGTCTGCCGCGCCGTCACGATGACCCGCATTGCACCTACCAACTACAGTCAGCATAACAATGGTGATCAAAGTAGGAAAACGTACATTTCATCAGGTGGTCATTCTCCGCGACCTTTTCTGGCGTGCCGGCCTTCTCGATCTTTGCCAGCACGGCATTGAGCAGCTCCGGTGCGGCTTCGTGGATGTCGGCCTGGGAGAACCTGCCGAAAGTGAATTGAGTATTCCGCCAGCAGCCTTGATATCACGAGGACGCCGCACGCACAGCAGACGGTTTTCTCGCTTGAGGGCAAGTATCCTGTCGATCGTGATGGCCGCGTACGTGTATACTACATACATGTCCGCGCTCAGATGCCGAACGAGGAGCGGTAGTACGGAGAGAAGTTGGTGTTTTGTTAGCTTTAGAAACGTCACATTAGCCGGTTGGTTTTGCCTCTGACAAACTGGACGGGTCACCTGGTTACGGAACATCAACAAGAACCGGATTGCGTCAATCTGAAGGACAGGGTGCGTCTGGCCAGGCTGGGCCTCGAGATCCGCATACACGTTCTCCGAGAAGAACTGCACGACATCTACCTGGGAGTTTGTCGACGTGATGCCGTGCTACAGTATACCAACTTGAGCACTTTGTCGTACTATCACACAAACAGCGAGCGAAACTCACCTGCACACTCCCGCTGCCAACCGCAACCGCCCCAAACAAGAACACCGCGCTGTTCTTCGCCTGCCACCTCTCCGCCGGATTGCCCGCATACGCAGCGAGCCCCTCCGTGACGAACCTCCCCACGACGCTCGTCGTCTCCGTGCCAAAGCCCGCACTGACGAGTGCCTGCAGCACGTCCGCGGCTGCCTGCCTGCGCGTGCCTTCGGAAGCAGCGGCACCGGACCCGCCCGCGCCGACACCGCCGCCGATGCCGAGCGAGGCGATTTGCACGCCGGGGACCGAGGCGAGGTCGCGCCGGACGTACTCGAGCGGGTCGTCCTCGAGCAGCTCGACCTCGTGCGTGCGCAGAGCCGCGTTAGGGAGGACGACGCCGCGGATGAGCGAGGGAATCGTCTCGGGGGCGGAGAAGAGGGCGGTGTAGTGGCCGCTGCGGAGGGCGGTGGAGATGAAGTGGAGGGCTTGCGAGACGAGCTGGATGGGGACTGTTGGGTGGATGGAAGAGAGGAGAGAAGGGCCACGTACGCTGTCGTCGCCAACACCTTTGGCCTTGTCTCCACCGATCAATGTCCAGACGCCTTGAACGAGGGCTTCGACAAATGGGCCTTGCTGCAGCAGATCTGGGTAGAGCTTGATGTAGAGCTACGTAGTCCGAGCGCAAGATCAGTCAGAATGCGTCTCAGGAGCACCGATCAGAAAGCTAGCTCACCTCGCCAAGCTCGAATACCCTCGTCTTCAACTTTGCTGGTAGCGATGGCGTTGGTTCGTCTTCCTATCTCTCTCGTTAACATCTTCATGGCCGTTCATATATGACGTAAAAGATACTGACGTCCACCCGGAGCTGAGGTGGATCCCATGGCAGGAACCGGATCCACCATCCCTGCGTGGGGTCGAAGAACTCCTTGTGCGAGTCTTCAATCGCAGGCGGAAGATCCTGACACGTCAAATCATGGAATATTTCCACGAGAAGGATCTGCGCCTGAGCCAGGCCCTCGAGGCTCACCCCCGCGCTCGCCGCGGCAGCGTTCGGGTCAGGGGAGAGTACGAGGTTGGCGGTGTGGCGGAAGAGAGCGATGAAGGGCTCGACGAAGCGGGAGAGGACGATGTTGATGGTGGTAAAGAGGGCGTCGGAGCGGACTTGGGAACGCCAGGGAGAGAAGATGGCATGCGAGGCCTCGAGGATGGCGATGGTGGCCGTGTAGTTTGTTGGCGAAAGCGAGTTGACAAGATGCTGTACAATGAGGGTGAGAGCACGCGTAATAAAGACAATGAGGTTTAGTATAAGTGTATTTGAGGAAGCAGAGAAGACGCACATCAATCAGCTCAGGCCATCTATCCGGGAAGTCCACCTCTGCTACGAGAGCGACGCTCTCCGCTATTTGGGCGCGGATCGCGCGATCCCTGGGTCCGCTGAGTGCAAGCAGGGCAGGGACAAGCTGGGAGCGCAGGGCAGCCTTGTCCGCCTCTGGCATCCCGTTCACGTCCTATCGAGGCCAAGTTAGGGAGCACCCTCGCAAGATCACCGAGCGAGACAAGCGTACCTCGTCCCAGCGCGTACGCGCGATATTCTTGATGTAGATTGCCCCTGCAAGTCTGATGGGCACATCCTGAGCGGAATCAAGAACGAGGGCGAGCAACGCGGGAAGGAATCCCGGCTGAGAGGTGAGGTCCGTTAGCTGAGCCTCGGCGGGTTTGCGTGTTGCGGGATCGAGGGACTGCTTGAGAAGTGCGGCGAGGTCCGACATTGTGTTCTTGTACTTCTCTTGGGTGCTTTGAAGCGTCTAGGTCGACTTTGGATTCGTTTATTTACGTTCGTAATCGTAATAAGGCGAGAAATAGAGGGAGGGAGGAAAGATCAAGAGGATCGGGCGCGAGCAAATGTTGCTTCAGGCGGTACTTTGCGTTAAACTCGAGGTGCCGTGCCACAGACGCGTGCTTTTTGTTGTTCTCTGTTTGTATTCTCCCCTATCTCTCCTTGGTCGCGTCACCAAAGGCTTCCCCTCCCGCGGCAGTGGGTGCCTCCACAAAGTCTCATCTTGCTGCCAGATCTAACTTAGCCTTAACCTTTCTAGTCGACGTATGCAAAGCCAAGAACCATGTTCGAGTACTCCGACTCGCTGTTCGGCCTCATGGATGCGGTTGTAACCAGACGAAGGACGCAGCGTACTCCCTGCTATCGTCTGTTTGTACTCACCTCTATCTCTGCCATCAATGTCGTCTTGCCATGTCAATGCCATGCCCTAATAATCGAACCTCGCAAGTGCCCTCGCATAACGTACTCAGTACGAACGACGTATTCAATTCAAAAGTAACATGACAAAAGTCGCTTTGAGCCACTGGCTCGCTCTTACGTGTAGAACGAAGTCGCGGGCGTCGAATGAGAGACTTCCCCCAGGTGCGAGTATGTCAACGGACGTAGTAACTGCTTCAGGAACAAAACGTCCAAGGCCGATACCCCTGTAAATATAGGTAGGCACTCTGATATGAATAAGGACAGATGCACGGTTGATAGATACATAAGCAGTGTGTATACAGAGCCTCGAACCCATTCAGAGGTAAGCATGCAATATAGTATCAGAAATCCTTTGCACATGGCTGGTATCCAATAGTCCTGCATGGACGCACCCGTCGAGAAGAAAACACCAAGATACAGTGGACGTGATGACTGTCCAAACCCATCCAGCCCAGCCACCAACGTCCTTCTTCATCTTCTCCTTCCACACGACTTCTGCAATGACCGCAAGTCCATGAAACACAAAGAACCCATACGTCACTTTCGGATCAACGCCCTCGCCCATCCCGCGCAGGCGTACATCATGCAGCACTCCAGAGACCAAGAATGCGCCAATGATACCGGCAGGACGCCCAAATACCCTATTTGTGGGACGCGAGCCAAGCGAAATGAACAGCTCTTGGAAGAGCTGATGCCATCGCTGACTCCAAAGCTCCCGGAGTGACGTCGAGCGCCAGGGCGCGTCAAACAAGGGAGGCCACTGCTCTGGGACTTGGAAGAGGACGGAAACGCCAAGGAAAGCAACGCAGGAATACAGGAGCGACATGAACGCGAACCCTGCCAAGAGTGCGGCATACGCCAAAAGGATAGTATGCAAGTAAGATATGACTAGAGGGTGAGAACTCTCGAAGATTGTGCTCCCAGCGGGAAGACCGTCAGAGCGGATATAACGCAGAAACGTGATGGAAACGTCGAAGGTTATGGCAAAGAACAGCGCCCGTAGAACCACCATGAACAAGAATGTCATCCTCGTGGTGGTCAACGAGCTCGTATATGTGGGCGGCTTTCCACCAGGAACCCAGCCTATGTTACGCAGATTGACCATAAGATCTAGAGCGTCCCATGATGTATATCTTAAAGATGGGAAGCCGGAGGTGGAGGGATATGTGCGGCAGCCATAGCGACCACGCTGCAAGTACCTGTGCTCGATCGTCCAAGCGGAGGTCCGCATCACTATCACGAACATGGCAGGCTACAGTGGCAAACGGTCAGTCTGATGGCGAAGAATCCAGTATCATGCAAGCTTACCGCGGAGACGAGGCTGGGGTTTTCGGCGATGTCGCAGTCGATTGCGGTGACGGCCGTGAACGCGACCTGGAAAATCAATGGGAGGAGCGCGATTCGGTATGTTTTGGTCCCCGGGTATTGCACCAAAACTGCCATGACGTAGTAGAGGACAAGGATGGTTATCCGGCTTACACCATCCAGGTAAGGGGGCGCAAAAGTATAAAACACAAGTTAGATGTTTGTGATCCACAGACACTGAGTAAACGTCTACACATACCTATGGCCCATTGATGCTGTAAATTCCTCTGTACAGGCGGGAAAAGACCTGGGGATGCTGGAGGTCATCATGAGGAGGACACTTACTTTTATCTAATCCCAAGAGAAACCTAAGGAACATGTGGGACGTCCCAACATCCCGGACCCAAACATCAGCATGGGAACTTACTGGGATATACAACGACAAGGACGTGGCGCTGGTGGCGCCCCAGAAGTCGCTGTGCTATTAGAGATGTCGTGTGCCACAGAATGTCGAATAGCGGAGACCATTGCGACGGATGCCGTTAGCGCATGATTGTCCACAGGAGCGTCCTACAGGTTCGATTGAGCCACGTCTACTCTGAAGAGCGACAGCATCGTCAAAGGACCAGAATACTAGACATTGAGTCCAACGACAGATTAAAGATGAGGTCGTCTTCAAACAACACGGCTGTCCGCGACTTTTCACCTGTTCGGTTCAGCCATTTGATGCCCAGTTGATGCTCCATGGCTTCCATTCTGCTACGAAAATTTGGATTTACCTCCTTTATGTTCGCTGTCCTTGTTTCGCGGCATGGAACGTTCGTAGCGAGATCAATACCTCTCCATCTGTCATGCACATGGTCCGGGCTACATTGTGAACGTTCTTGGGCGCTATTCCGCTAGTAGGAGAAGAGCGCTCCACATAAGGCCTTATGAATCACTTGTTCTCAGCAAGCGTACCTTCTATCCTGTTCATGAAGCGTGTCAGGAGTAGAGAGAGGCATGCGGGGCCTCGAGGATGTTGCTATCGCGGTATAGCTGGTTGACGGGGATGAGGAAACGGGAAGATGTTTAAAGTCTGTGGCGAGAACGTGGGGCGGGTATGCGTAGGTATGTTAGAGGTGACTGAGAGTGTTACAGGGTGAGCTGAAGGACGCACATCAGTCACACGCACGTCGGATAGTGTATATCCCGAAATTCCAGCGCCGCAACGAAGGCACGGTTGGCGATCCGGTCGCACGGCGTCCATTCCATTACCGCGCTCACCGCCATAAGTGGGGACATTGCTAGACTAGCCTTGTTTAGTTTCCTCTGTTTGATAGGTTTGTGCCACCTGCTAGCGTATACGCACATCGTTCCGCATGTGAGTTGCGCCTGCAAGCTGGGTGGGCTCGTCCTGACAGATGTTGAACGCTGTTACTCTTCTCTTCGGTTTGGGTGATACCGAGCATGCAAACAGAGGAGTCCATATAAGCGCGATGTTGATTTGCATTGCCCTGGATCGTAAACAAATGTGAAGAGAAAGAAGGTCAAGTAGACGCAGGTTTAGCAAATGCCGTTCTGGACGTCACAATGCGTTAGGCTCGAAGCGTTGCAAAGCATCGTGCCACAGACGCGTCCTCCTCCTTGTTGTTTCTTATTTGCATTTACCCCTATTTATCTTCAACTGCAGACGCACGATTAGACGTCCGAAGACAATCCGGAGACCTCGGTACCACAACGCTGCGACACACATAAAATCGTTGTAACTTCAGAATGAAAATTCGAGCTGTCTTTACAATGTAAACGAATGATTAAAAGAGCCTAGCTAGGGAAGACAGGGAAGAAAATAGTAAGAGGGATATTCAAGGGGAATTATAAATAAGAAAGCGTAAAACTACTACTGTCCACAGACACGAATGTAAGTATGTCTAAAGCCACGACAGCACCCATCACACGAGGCTAACTCACAGCCGAGTAACTCTCAGAGGAAGATCGACCTTCTGTTCACCAACAATCCTCGGGCGCGGCAACAGTCCACGAGCAATCTCAACCTCCGCCTTCGCATCCCGCATATCAAACTCAAAGTTCCTCACCAGTGTCGACAGCACCGCCTTGAACTCCGAGAGCGCGAATGCCTTGCCCAGGCACATCCGCGGGCCATCCGCGAACGTGAGCAGGTGCTTGTGCCCCTGGATCTCCTTCGCACGCGATTCGAGCCCGTCCGGGTTGAGCCACCGCTCGGGCTTGAACTGTTTCGCGTCGGGGCCCCAGAACTTTTCGGAGCGGTTGACGAAGTGGATCGAGACGGTCACCTGGGTGCCCTCGGCGACAACGATGTGGTCGCGTGGGGTGCCGGACGCGTCCTTGATGGGCTCACTGAGCGGGATAACGTCATCTTCGGCGGCCTATGTAAGAATGCGAGGTTAGCGAGCCGCATAGAGTATATCCGGACTGATAAATAGAAACTCACGAGACGCGTCGTTTCAGGCACTGGCGCGTGGATCCTGAGCGTCTCGAGGACCACGGCGTCGAGGTATGGCAATCCGTTGTTGAGCTGCTCGTATGTGGGGTCTTTGCCAACAAACTGCGAGAGCTCTTCTCTGAGCTTGGTTTGGACGTCTTTGTTCTTCGCGAGCTCAGTAAGTGCCCACTAGGGAACGTTAGTATTTCTTCCAAACGCGGCGCCCAGTGACTTACTGATAAGCTGACTGTAGAGAACAGTTATTTAGCTCATTATTAGGTACAGTACAAAAATTGATCAACGCACTTGAAGTGGTCTCGTAGCCGGCGACCAGCAACAACTTGATCTGTGAAAGAACTTCATCCTCCGACATATACAGCTCCGCCCCAGGAGAACCGGCCTTGACTGCGAGAAGATGGTCAGCATTCCCCACCGGTGGAAAGGAAGGATGACCTCACTTAATAGTCCGATAACTGAGTTGTCGCTCTGGCCCTCGGCCAATCCTGCCTTCTCCTGGCGCATGCGCTCAATCAAATCCTTTGCCACAACACTGAGGGCACCGTTGAGCTCTTTGGCGAGCGCCAAGCGGGCTATAGGAAGCTTCATAATTGCCGGGAAGACGAGTCCGATGAGAATGCTTATGTTGAAAAAGACGCCTGGTTTGGTTGACTGGAACCGTTCAAAGACATCGGCGACCTTGGAATACTTGCCGTCCAGTGTCCCAAAGTCGTGCGAGAAGCCGGCAACACCGATAGAATCGAGGCTTCAAAGAAGTGAGAGAGGAGCATGAATATGTATTATATGATGCTTACGAAACGCGACTCATCCAGCCCTGCACTTCGATGATGTTGTCGTTTGAGGACTCAAGGATGGACGACCAGGCTTCGACAACCTGACAAATGAGATAAGCGACGGCGAGAGGCATGGTAAAAGCATGAAACTAACCTTGTACGCAGAGTCGTAGAACGTGCTCGTGACATTGCGAATAGAGGCGTTGCTAAAAGCCGGAGTCATCGCCTTGCGCTGCCTGTATCGTGAAGCGCAATGAGCGTACATGCCACGGCGAGATAATGGACAAACTGACCTCTTGTGATCATCTCCAATGGCGAGGATGACACTGTCTCCCGCCTATTATAACAAATCGATAGTTAGCCCACAAGACTGGTGATCAAGCAACGCAGCGCAAGCGCTTACCAAATTCCGAGTCAGATGCTTGTTGACCTTGGACTTGTCGTAACGTGTCGTTTCGTACTGATAGAAGTGCGTGACGGCTTTGGGATCGCACAACACGACCTTGGTCATCCCGAGTGTCCATGGGATGGAAAAGACGGAGCCATATTCATGCTCCCAAGCCTCGTATATCGAGGCAGTGTCCTTGCTTTCTTCAACATAGCGACCCTGGCCGAAAAAGAGGTCGGCTCGTGGAGGGCCTCTCAATCGAGTAGAGGCCAGACGCCGGCGCGCGGTGCGGGCAACTTTGAGCAGGAGCCAGACACCCACGGAAATAGCGGCAACATTCAAAGGGCGCAGGCTGAGAACGGCCTCTTGCAGGCTGTCAACTGAGACTTGTGGAAGGCTGTCAAGGATAGAGGACATGATTGGGAAGCTGAGGAAGTTGAGTATGAGGAGCCCTTCGCGGAGTAGGCTTTATGGCTGTTGAAAGGGTCTGGTGAAAACGTCACGAAGCCCCTGACTACCCTGACAAATACCTCCTCGGAGGTGCGGCTCCGCGCCCCCGTTATGGTTCAGCAAGCGTTCAAGAACCCACCCATCAAGCCGTTTGAACGCGTACGCTCAAGGCATTGCTGTTCACTCGGCAGTCCCAGGCAATCCCAGGGCAGCCTCGCGACATGGTGAAAGAGAACTCGATGGAACGTTACAACCGCGCCCGACGCGACTGGGTATAAAACCTGCACCGCAGCCCCATATATGGCAATTCTGCTTATCAAGCAAACGTTGCCCCGAAGCGCGCGGGGAACATTTGTCGGCCCTTTGCACAGGCGCTGATGACTAGATGCAGAGTCCCTGGTACGCGTCTTTGCGGCCATCTCTGACGTGCACCATTTCAACAGTACCGTAGCACTGCGTGGGCTGGATGCTGCGCTATGAATCAAATATCCACGCCAGCCAGGTGAGCTCGATGGTTGTTCACAGGAGTGTGCGGGGGCGGTCGCGGTAGGGCAAGGAACGAGAATGAGAGTGGCAAGGAAGAGTCTGGAGGTCAGTAATTACGTTCAGCGCACCAAGGAGCTTATATCTTCCATCATCCAGACTGTAACTCTTCATATAGCTCGTGCTCTATGCCAGGAATCCCATCGCACATGAGCTCAGGTTTGTCTTAGACCAATCAATATTCAATAATCAATAATCAACTTGGATGGATTCGCGAATGCCTTTGCGCGCCCTTGCTCGTGACAACCACTCTCTCGGCAATGGCGCCGTCCTTGCTCTCCTTGAATCCACAGCTGAACTACACACGCAAGGTCCATCATTCGTTCGAACACCCGTAGCAAAATGGCTTTCCGCTATGTAGACCCCACTCCCCACATGCTCGTCCGTACCAAGGTCCACCCTGCGCCGCCGCGTTGCGCTGCGGACACGTCAATTGACCCGTTCTCCCCTTGGCTCGTCTGACTTTCGTGCGTGTTCATGTTGTGTTATCCCTGCATAGTCTGGTCTCTGGCATGTGCGCCTTCCTCGGTGGCTTGAGGTGGAGCGCTGCTGGTTGGAGCACGGTCGTGTCCTTCGTCATTGTTGTCCGATTCGGAGTCTTCGTCGTTGTCTCGGGGACTCCGTATGGGGTGGGCAGCGAGGCGCTGATGTGAAGTTAGCGACGCGCACAAGGATCAAAACGTAGCTGAGAGACAGTCTGGTTTTGCTCTACAGACGGATACCAGTGGTGTACTGCGCGGGAGTACCTTGGCGAAGTTCCCAATGGGATCTTTGTTCGCTGGTCGCGCGCCTGTAATTCCCAGCATCTTCTTCAGTTTAGAAATTATTTGTCGACTGTTGCTTGATTGAAGCGGTTCTGTGCCTGCCGTTGTGAGATCCTCGGTTGAACGAAGAGTTCTCAAACTACACACCTTGTTGGGGCTTGTTGTCGCGGCCAGCTGCAGGGTCTCGCCTTCGAATTGATGCAGGCATCTGATAGCCCAATTAGTAATTGACAGAGTCAAGGTGCGGAAACACTTACATTCATAATGTTGTTGCTAGAATCATGTGCGCTTGGCTTCAAATTACAGCGTTATTGCTGATGAAACAATGGAGTTCACTGATTCACTGACCTGGGACATCCTTCACTGTGACGATGAAATAGAGGGCTGGATAGAGACTCTGGTACAAGAGGTAATGCTGAAAAGAGAAATGGGTTCTTGAATCCTGCGAGAACATGGTACTAGGTGGTACGCGAGGTATATATAGGATAAAGAGTGTCCCGTGCTGAGACAACATGTACAGCCCAAAGGCACAGTGACTTGGCATAGGTTTTCACAGCAGGGAATGATAGATATCAGTGTTCGAGAATCTTTGAAGAGATAGAAGAGTTTAGAAGGCGATGCGCAGAAGCATCAAGCACATGTACTATGTATAGGGAAAGAATGCAGGGTAAAGGCAAGGTAAAGGACTAAATTTAGCACACACCCGCCGTCTTTGACTCGAACGTACCCTCCACTCTCTAACTTTCTCAGATCCGTTCTCAGAATAAAAGGAGAACAGTGTAAATGCCAACGTGCACATCCACATCATGATACCTTCCCCGGGAGCAACTCTCCGTTGGCAGTCCCCCATAATCAATTATACTGGGTTTCCGTCTCACTCGCAGTTTACATGATGTTCCATTCCAACTGCTGTATGAACCTCGTCATCGCCAACACGAGGTACATGCCCCTGATGATTGCAGCTTGTCATGTTGACATGTGTCTTCCTCACCATGATATGAATAATTCTTAAGCCACTGTCCGGTGCTTGATTGCCGCGTGCAAGCAAACTGGTCACCTCAGCCAGTAGATAACGTGGGTCATCCATTCAACGCATACTGCACGCTGTGCACTCGACCCCTGTGCTGTATAGCATTGATAATTTGCCTTCCGGTGGGGACATCCCGTGTCCGGTGAACAGGGCTGGTACATGACCTACTCGGTGAAAAGCATGTAGACTGCATGACATTATATTTGTACGCTTCCATGACGAATATTAATGTCCTTTTTCACAGTTGGCCCAAGTGCGCACCATAGATGTCGGCAGAACACAGTAATGGTTAAATGATTAGGACCGCTGTGGGAGTTATGGCATAAGATAGCTTAGTGAAATCTATGCCTCTTCGGTCTTCGGGAAAATCAATATCCTGGCGGGTTCCGAAGGGCTTTGTGCGAGCTGATCAGGGTATACGCCGTCAGCATTGAATGGGCGTGTAGACATCATGGCTCACATGCAAAATCTGTTGCTGGACGTTCAATAAACTAGCACAGCGCTCTTCAGCTTCGCACAAAGCTTCCCCATGTGCATGTATCAAATTCTTTTGGGTGGAATCAACCTCTCATACTAGGTGACTTGGTTTAACCGGTGTCTACCCTTGAGCTGAAGCGCATGGCTTACCTTGCTTTAACTCTAGCTCAAGCTTGGCCATATTCTCGACATATGATGCGCACTTTGATTCACACTGAGCAGCGGTTTGCTGGGCTGGATGATTTTGATTGATATTTAGGCACACAACTAGAAACTTGTGAGGTTTAGTACTCACCTTGTCTCAGGTCAACATCAAGCCCTGCGATACACCTGCGAAGGTTGGTAGTATCCTCATCGGCCTCCGTGCGAGCTGTAGCACGCCAAGTGCACCCTGTTAGCTAGCTTATGGATCCCGTTTCTAAACGCAGGCTCACCTTGCCACAGCTCAAATTGAACCGTTTCAATGTACTCCGATATGAAGGTGAGTGCTTGCTCCGGCGCATCTACGGGCTTGGCTGGCTCGGACTAGTGGTAATCTTCTGTGACAGTGATCAGCGGGTTGTACGATAGTGAAAGCGCAGAAGCGCCTTCTTGGGTGTTGGGGTTCTGCTCCAGACACTGTCACTTCCAGACTGGGCCGGAAGTTCTTGATGGATCAGCATGATCGTTATCGGGGTCGCCTGCATCTCTGACAGCGCCGCTCTGGAACATGTCATTCCCATGTTACGAAGAGAAGCAGCGGCTTGAAACATACCTGACTTGTATCGTCACTACACCTGTGTTTGAACATCACAGAAAGTGCAGCCGGACAATCGACCACTGTGGCTGTTGTCAGAATAGGGTTGACCTTATCATGCATTCTGAGAAATTACATTAATATACGAGCTCTTGTAAATTATACCGGAGGTCTGCAGAACTCGAATCGCACGTGCAAGGCACTGTGAGGTTCGAGATCGAATTGTAAAGCCATGTGAGATATTGTCTAAATGGGGTGCCGTTTGGCAAGGCATCAAGTTAGCTTGTCATCATCACTATATTTATGTCGCTGCCTTGCCAGAATTGTATATGTTTGATACCCGAGTACAAGACTACTCACACTCTGACACCGGGCTTGTACGTGCTGGCGCACTACTCCGGGCTAAGGTTGGGGTTAGTAACCCACACATACACAGCTCTTTTTCATGGTTGTGTGTTAGGTGGGCATTAGTTTTTGGAGCCGAATCCACCATATGCTGTCAAAGGGAAGCACCCAGAACAATTATTGTGCCCAAGAGCGACTTCCTGTATGTGTGACAGCACATGCGGAGCGGCGAAGAAACCAAGGGGGCTCGAAAGAGAAAATTGACAGTGTCGCGAATTCAATTTCAGACTCCGATGACAAATGCGGCAACTCCCCTATATTCTACTTGGCTGCGACCATCCGAAATCAACCACACACCACAAGCTAATATATATACTGTATAGCGTAGATTCATTATCCCAGAATGTCTGAATGCAGAAGTAGACAGCTCATGACGGTTCAGGAGGTTCGGGAGAAGCAAGAGAACCAGAGAAGCGGGAACGGGTGAAAGGACAAAAGGGCGTAGAAGAAGCAGAAGGACTTTGGAATGCCAGAGCTTCTGATACTTAAGAGACAGGCGTCTCTCGCCTGACTTCCCCTCGCTGCCAACCTTCTCCCCGTCATAATGCACCACCCTCTCGCCGCCTGTCGTCTCCCCGTCACAATTCGGACATCAGCACCAAGGCCTCTGACAAGGACAGACTGCCTACCAAGGCAACAGACGTGCATCCCGGCCCTCAAACACGGTCCCCATACCCTCTCGTGCGTTTCTTCTGTCGTGTTTCCGAGTCTAACACGCCCACTTCGGTAGCTTGTCACTCATATCATGATACTTATTTGCTGCTCTCTTATTCAACGCGCTTTCTTCAAGGTAATTTCTTGAGCCCCTGTTCTCGTCCACTCGAGTTGTATGTGTTCTTGACCATCTGCATGCTTCGTGTACTCTCTCGTGTTGTCAACAATTATGTTAATTTTTGTCATGTACTATTGCTGCTGTACATTAGTCTGTCTCATGTATGTTATAACAATGGAAAATCACAAGTGTGCTATAATCATAAATTGGCTTGTAAGAGATGTGATCGCTATAGTCCACTGCACTCATGACCTGGCCTTGCATCGTAAACAGCGCCTGTACAGCCTACAAAGGTCACAGTGCCTGTAAGCAGACTCAGCCTTGTAACCCTACCTGGATGCTGACACGCTCGAATCGGCTTCTGTCAAATCCTCCTCGTCTTGTCAAAGTTGAAGCTGCTTTGTTTGACTTGCGAGGTACTTACCCTAAGTCGCTTCGACCACTGTGCTCCCTGTAAGCGATTGTGGGCCTTATTGCTTGCATGTAAGTCCACTGCACTTTTAGTGATGAAGCCATGAGACCCAACCTCTTCGCTGTCCTTTGTCTCCGTCATTAAGCATATGGCCTTGACTCTGACCTTGGTACTGTTTTCAACCACAATTCTACCCGTCTCCCTCCTCATCTTCATTAGTACTTCCCCCGATGCACTTCTCAACAACCCATCTTCCTTGACGCCACTGGGGCTCCGACAGGTCTGGATATAACCGGCTGAGCAACATCGCGTTGTAAGCCACACATTTTTGACCCATCCAGCCCAGCGTCCCTTTATGACTGTTGCACCACAAAAAGTGCTCGTCCTTTGGCTGAGAGAACTCGGGATGACATATCAGGTCCTTCTTGAGCTTTGCCCATCCCTTCCAGCCATCCGAAGGAGGTGAAACACTGGTCCACCTCACCCAACCAGCCGCCAGCTTGGCTTAGAGCTGATCGTAGTCACCAAGATCCAGGTAGATGTCTCCAAGGTGGCCAAGTTTGGCACTTGGAGCACCATGAGCCTTGTGTATGTTGAAGGCCACGCGGTGGCTGGGCCTGACTCCTGATGGTGTGGGCTCAAATCTACCCGGAAGAAATGAGCAGCTCAGCCTTGTGTGCGCCCTGTTCCCGAAGAGGATGAATCCTTGCTCAACTCGGGGTGTTCCGTTCGAACACGTCTTGGAGACTTGTTCGTTATCTGAGATGGCTGAATGATCAGTGCCAGAAGATCTTGCGGCCATGTCAGCTGTGGGTTTGCATGTAGATCGGTGTAAGCAAGCATAGCAAAGTCTTTCCAGTGCCATCCGAACCTGAGCAAGTTTCTTGAAGTATATGAGAACAGGGCTACCGTGCACGTCTCCTTGACGTCTCTGCTGGTGTGTTTGAGTTGTATCAGGGTTCTGGGATTAGGAAGCGGAGGATAGGAACCAAAAGCTGAAGGGCAACGTCAGAACCAGGTCACGGTTCAATTTCATGTCAGAAGCAAGTGTCTTGAACACGGATACCTGACTGGCCCTAGACACTGTGTAAACATTATGTTTGCATAAAGGCTAAGTGGGCTGATTTTTTGTATATTCGGGGATGCCATCCTTGCATCGCATGGAAATGTATTTGGCTTCACTGAGTGCATTTGTGTACCATAAGAAGGGTGTAGAGGATTTTCAGTAGAACAGAAACGTCAGAATATTGAGGGTCGTTCATGCAAGGTCAGGACTTGATCACTGTCGATTTTGAACTTGAGCATTCAAGACACGCCTTAGCTGAGGCTGCTACCAAAGAGTGTGGGTCTTATTGAGAAGGCGATGTCGAGGTCGCGAAGGTGAAGTATTCAAAGAGAATCCCGCTACCGTTGTTGGCAATGCCAATGTGAAAGCAAGTCGAGCCCGCAATTTGCCGTGGGCTGCTGTGACTTTGCTGATGTATGCATATTTTCGATTTCACGCAGAGCAAGGCAGCAGGCAAGACCAAGGGCCCTAAGGTCTCCGTGTATGCGTCATTGCCAAATTACCTTGCCTGTGTTGTGAGTAGTCTGTGGGATTTACATGGGGTCACAGATCACCGCTTCTGGCTGGGTACGAGGTGGATCGAGTAAGTAGTGCAGAAACAATACATGCACAACTGTAGGGCTTGTATATTAGATTAAACTTGCTCAGCACTGGAGAGCACTGAGCCTTCTGTGGAATGAGAGGAGGCTGGAAGAACCTAAGGTCGGCAGGTACATGAGCTCACGGCGGAGGTTAAAGCACAAGAGCCGCTGCTTACCTCCAAGGTCCGTTGCTGAGTGCTGAGCACCCGTCAAATCCGCGCAAAGCTGCCGGACGGATTGAAGTTCTTGCTCCTGCACTCGAATAGTGTTGTCTTGTCTGCAGGCAAGTTCTTGGGCTGTCCCGTCGTAGCATCGAATAAGCCAGCTAGAAGGGAGGACTGTAAGATGCGGATATTTACCTTGCTTTAAATCCAGCTCGAGCTTTTTGATACACTTCTTGTACTGCTTCTTCTTGAGGGGGCGTGGTCATCTTTCATTCTCGTTGCTATGTTCCTGGAACTGGGTACTCGATTACACAGAGGTACATTGAAGGCGGACAACATACGAACCTGGCATGCACTGCTTTCCGCCTTTGTACGTGTAGTTTTTCCAGCGTCCTTTGAATCTTCATCTGCTGTATTACAATCATCATCGCCGCCATCGTTGTCGCCATCCCCGCCATCCCCGCCGTCCCTGCCGTCCGATTCTGCGATGCCCGATTGACCCTGAGGACATGTCGACCCTTGATCGCGCTTCTTGATCCACTCTCAGACCATCCACTGCCCGTTCAGACGCTGGTATGCGGACACTTTGTGATACCGCTTCTGGAGGTACTTGCGTGCGCGCGCAACAAAGGACTCTTCGACCCACCCGAGCACGTCCCTGTGCACGTTGCACCACAGGAAGCACCCACCTGGGAGCACGCCGAGCTCGGGGTGAGGGATGAGCACGGTTTGCTGTGCCTGCAGCACCTTCTTTGGCTGTGTAATGCCTGTCCACTTCGTCCACCCATCCACAAGCTTTGCGTACATGAGATTATCAGACCGATTGATGTACACGTCCCCGAGGCAGCCGAGGGCTGGGTCTGGGGCACCGCTGTGGAGGCAGGTGTAGAGGTCGTAGCTGACAATGCAGCTGTGCTCTGCGGAGGTGGACTCGATTTTGTCTGCAAGCGGTGGGGAGGAACATAGCGCTGCGGATGCTCTGCGGCCAAAGAAGATGTAGTGGGTTTCTACTGTGATGCGGGGCTCGGGCTGTGGTTCCTGGGGAGGTGTGGGTGCTTGCGTATACGGGTTGCAAGGCGCGCGGGAGGTGGACGGTGTGTGAGCAATTTCTGCATTGTGTTTGCGCGTGGCATCATCGTTGGTGCCGGCATGTCTCTCTCCTGCCGTGGTGTCCTTGTCTGTCTCACTGCTGTTGCTGTTGCCATTGCTGATGTCCATGTCGCTCAGTGCATCCTGGAGACGTGCAGACGCCGCGCGATTTTCGATCCATGCTTTGATCTGCCATCTCCTGTGGAGCCGCTGCGACGCGGAGGCCATGGCCCAGATCTTGCCGAGAAACGTGAGGTTGTTGGCGATGAAGGACTCGTCGAACCACCCGAGCATGTCCCTGCGCGGGTTGCACCAGAGGTAGCGCATCGTGTGTGGGATATCAAGACCGGAGAAATCCGGGTGGGAGAGAAGGACATTCTGCAGCTCTTGGAAGCCCTTGGCGGGCTGTGTGACGCCCGGCCACTTTGTCCAGCCACCGACGAGTTTTGCGTGCAGGAGGGCGTCGGACAGGTTGACGTAGAGGTCGTCGGGGCCGCCGAGGGGCGGGGGTGGGGCGCCCGGGCCGGTGTAGATGTCGTATGCTACATGGTGCTTCACACTGTCCTCTGAGGTTGGAAGGGACTCGAGTCTGTGCGCGAGGGGGGAACGCTGCAGCGCGGTAGAGGCTTTGAAACCGAAGCGGAAGTAGCGGCGCTCGACTGTGATTGATTGTGGGTCTGGTGAGGTGCTGCTCGTTCGTTGGGCGGTGGCTGTTAAGGTAGTCTGGAGAGGCTTCATAGGGGGTGGGCGGCTGTGGGGATACGAATCAGCATGCGGCTGAGATTTTAATGTGTAGTGAGAAACTTGTACATATGGTGTGTCAAAAGCTGGAAGGAATGAACGGGTAAGCAAAGGGATGTAGCGAGATGAGGACCAGGTGGTGGTTCGAGTGCACGCGTGACGCGTCGCGTCGCGAGCGCTTGGAGTGTTTCAGAGTCAGATCACCGATTTCCATACTGGTACAGTGCCGGACAAGCAAAGTCGACCAATTTGGTCGACCATTTTTATTACCTCCGATAACCATCGGAATCGATACATATTAACTAAAGGAGGTTCTCATATAAATTTCAAAGAAAACTATCGAGCTATTCCCTCAGAAATTACCATTTACGGATTTTAACCCTCAAAAATTTGATCGCGGCAAAAAGTCGTGGGAAAAACTTCGGAGGTACGTTTTTGAGCTCCTTTCGGTTGTCTGATGATGGCCCTGGTCTCAGTTTTCCTTTAAAAAATCTTAGTAGCGAGTTGTATAGGGTAGAACACGCCGGTCACCCGTTTTATTGACCATTTTTATATCTTTTATAAAGTATCTAGAATGTCTTGTAATGCTTGGAGGGCCGTCCCCAGTGAATATCAGGAGAATCTGTCGAGCCAATAGCTCATAAATTAGCTTAACCCCAGTCTTCACCTTCGAAAAGCTGTACACAGCCCCTATAATCTTGAGAGAGAGGTCAGACCACAGTTTGGGGATTCAAATATTCATACTTCGATTTGACGGTGTGGGTAGAGGAGGTGCCCCTTCATCCTTGCCCTGCCAAGATACTTAGTGTTGCCGCATTTGGCGAACTGGCTGGAACCAAGTCGATGAAAGGACTCATTAACATTATCAGTCTAGATAGCATACCTCGTTGCTGTGTAGAAGTTAAAAACCGCGAAGATTCATACTTCGTTAATCGGTATTGTAGCAAGAAAGTGCATTTTGAGGGGTCGGTTTGAGCTGGTTTTTCGAGCCGCGGCAATACTAAAGATACTATGGTAATTCTCTTGCTCAATCAGCATCTTCCTTCATGGATTACGTGACTATAAGACACCCCAATAAGGCAATTACCCCTATAAAGTTGCATTTTTTTCTCTCAAAAAATTGATCGCGGCCAAAAGTCGTGGGAAAAACTTCGGAAGGCATTTTTTAAGCTCCTTTTGCCTTTCCGAACCCGTTCCCGATGAAAAATTGGCCAAAAGTACTGTCAAAAGTCAGTTACCAAATTTGTCGACTTTGCTTGTCCGGCACTGTAGTGTGCGAATGACCGAGAAGTCGGAGTGAATTGTCCCCGGTCCCTGAGTCCAGCGTCAGGACCCAGGAGTAAAGAAGCACAAGAGCCTAGCTGTAAGGGCATAAGAGTGCTAGAATGTCGAGTGTTCTTGAACATTCTGATGCCGACTATAGAACGGTCCCCTGAGGATCGTAACGTTAAATTACCTGCTCTCGGATTCTTCATGTTACCTGAAGCGTTGTAGAGCAGCTGCATTCGTCCCACAACGACACTCGCATTCAACAGCATTGGATCATTTTAATGTGGTCGAACATTGCGTCTGTCAGCTGTCAAACGTCGAGACAAGCTTTTATGGGTTTAATGAAGCGGTCGTCGTCTGGACTCGGAGCTGGCGAAGGAAGCGGGGCTGAAGAAATCTGCGATATTCAAGGACTCTCGAAGAAGGCGACGGGAGAATCTTCTCTGGTCAGCATTCCCCGCTGACGAACTAGGGTGCATTGTATACGAAGGTTTGCACTGGCAGGGTCAATGTCGACGTCGAGGAAAGGACACGTGTAGGTGTCGAGAAAATTGAAAGTTTGCGGCGGGGAGAAAAGGCGGCGTCGAAGCCACGGAGGCTCGAATCAGGAAATGGGACTGCCGTCGCTGGCAGCGCCGACATGGAAGCGCGCGCAAGTCGCCGAGGACCGCGCTTTTTTGATCAAGGTTTGCTTTGGGTTCATGACCTCATGGATATTCACCGGCGTTGTTGGGTGAACTGAGAAGTCTGATACGGCAACATAACGCTGATGAGCGCTGCGGCGGAGTTCTTCGAGGGTTCGAACATACGAACTGACATGTCACCTCCACGAGCGTGTGTCAGACAGCATGGCACAAAATGATTTTGCATCCACGGTGCCATTGGGCAAGTGGGGAGGAAGGAGAGTCGGAAAATGGGGAGTTAGCCGGATGGTGTGGATGCAGATGATGGGATTTCATTTTGGGTTGATGCTGCGACATGATTGGATGGATTATGCTTACGTAAGACAAAAGATAGAGGTGGGAAAGGGAAAGAGCAAACGATTTTGGTGAGGTGGAGAACGTCTTGCACTCGACGCTGCTGAGGCCACCCTCCTCTTTTTCTCTTTTTCTTTCGTGCTGGCCCGCTTGACGCTCGCAGCTCACTCTAAAGCGAACCAAGTGGTCGGTTTGTACAAAAGGCTATAGAGGATTGTCGGTGAGTGCGGTCCACCGTAGTCTGTCATATACTTAGTGTTGTTTCTTCCCTCGACCAGCAGCTGGTTACCGTCCCAGTTCCCTCTCAGTCCCTTCAAATCTCGTATAATCAGCTATAGCCCACACATAATCACGAGCAATCCATAGATGCTCATGGCGTCTCCTTCAGCCTCCTCCGCTCCTTACTCGTCCCCTTTCCTGTCAACCATGTCCTCTGCATACCCCAACCCCCACTCGCCGCCCCAGCAACACTCACGCCCACCCCGCCCATCCACATCCTCGGGTGCATCCGTGACCCTGTCAGTCCACTCCACCCACTCCCTTACCCCAGCGCAACTCCAACCACGCCCGTCGACCTCCTCAGCTACCTCTACCCGATCCCACCACAGCGTCCATGCCCATGCCACGCGACCCATCTCCCCGAACCCGAACCCGACTCCGAACCCCCACCAGCGTCGCACACCCGTGCCCGCTCTACTCGAGGCATTCCCTTCCCCGCCGACCCACATCCCGCCGTCCCCGTCACCAGGCGGCGGCACACCCTCGAGTATGACCCAGCCGTTTCCTTCTGCGCTGTACGGCGGTAGCACATCGCCCAACGGCACCACAGCCTCGTCCACCCCTACATACCCGCCTTCGCGGTCCAATTCGAACTCAGGTGCCGGGTCGGGGCCGCGTAGCTCCACGGGCTCAGGACAGCGACCATCGACAGCCTCACGAGACGGCGGACATGTTGACGACACACACGACAGGCTTAGGGTGCAGGTCCCTGCTATGGCAGCCAGCGCGAGCGTATCCAGCATATCGAGCGTGAGCGTTTACGCTACGCCACCAAGCTCGGCTGGCAGCAGCGGGAGCGCCATCTCCCACGTCGGCGAGCTGCCCAACATTGGCTATACCATGTCAAACCCAAGACAGTCGGGAGACAGAGACAGAGATGCAACCGTGCGCGCGCACAGGAGGTCTGAGAGCGGCGGCGATCGCGGCCCCGCTTTTCCCGAGAGTGCAACGCTGCCGACTACTGCAGGAGGATGGCCAGCAGTGCCCGAGAGTGCGACACTGCCTACGCCCGCGGGGGGCTGGCCGACGGCGCTGAACAATTTCTCGACGAGAAGGAGATCGGGCAGCGGATCGAGCTATGCGCGCTCGCTTAACCACGGCTCAATGGCACACCACCACCGTTCAAGCCACGAGCAAAGGTTCAGCCACGAACACAGGCCGAGCCACGAACACAGGCCGAGCCACGAACACAGGCCGAGCCACGAACATAGGCCGAGCCTTGAACAGCGGCTAACCCCCATGCAAAGGCCAAGCCACGAACAAAGCCCCAAGAACTCGCCAGCGACATTGACCCACTCGCCCTCTCACTCGCTCACCTCCAATCCTCCGCCTAGCTTGCCACCCGCAGCACCCCTCCCGCCCGTACCTAGCTCAAGCCCCGTCGACAGCGCCGCGATGCTCTTCATCACCGGCGCCCAGGGCCAACACGGCATCGGCCCCCGCGCGCGGCGCGCCTCGCGGCTCTCAGTACGCTCCATCGACTCGACCGCCTCGGGGCGGAGGAGCGTCAGCCCGATGAAGGGCTTCGAGGGTGCGCCTCCGCCGTCGCCGTCGCCCGTCGGCAGCTTTGGGAATATTGGGAACGGGTGGCCGTCGTCTTCGCCCCTGTCTGCGACTGCGTCTGAGTCGGTGTCGACGTCTACGATGGGGTCTGCTGAGGGGGGAAGGCCGAGGGGCGGGTCGAATGCGTCGTCGCAGTCGCTCCTGAGCGTGCATAATGGGCTAACGGCGCGCGGGCCGGCGGTGACGCCGATGGAGAGCCCGACGCTGGGTGCGGGCGCGAGCAGACCGCCGATCGCGCGGAAAGGGTCGGGCGCGACGCTTAACAGCGTTACGAGCACGGTCAGCAGCAGCCTTGGTGGTCTGGCGTCGTCTGCGACGAGCACGACGAGTGCGGACGAGTTCGCGGCGCGTGCGCGCAAGGCCAGTCTTACGGCGGAGAATCTGCTGGATGTGCAGGAGGAGGAAACGGAGCTGCTGAGCGATGCGCCGTCGATTACGAGGAAGGCGCCGAGTACGCCGCCGCGGACGACGAAATCGCTTGTGGCCGCGCCGAGTCCGATGCCGTTTCCGAGTTATGGGGATGATGATGAGGATGGCGGTGGATTGGGAAATTCGAGTATAGCGGATATCGATCTGAAGGAGCTTGCTGCTGTTGCGGGGGAGGTGACGATGGGCGAGGAGACGGATGATGGTGGGCGGGGGGTGCGTGGTGCGGAGGCGTTTGAGCTCGAGAGGGTGCGGTCGCGCGGGAGGAGGTCGAGGGATGTGAGTGCGAGTGCGGCGCAGGTGAGGATGGCGAACCCGCATTCGCCGCCGACGAGTCCGCCGCCGTCGGCGAGGGCAGCGATGACGATGACGAATGCGAAGGAGCAGGGCGGGGGAAAAGATGGAGAGGGACGGACGAGCCCCGAGATCGGGGAGATGTTGCGTGCGACGCCGAGACCGCGTAAGTCGAGCAGCCGGCTGAGAGCGAAGGCGTCTGGGTCGAGGCTGAGTGCGCATTCGAGGGAGTCGGTCGGGAGCACGAGTACGGCGTCGCGGTTGTCTGTTGGGAGCAGTCGCGTGGTGGATGGGATGGGGTATTTGGAGGGTGAGGTGGGTGGGTCGGTGAAGAGGCGGACGTCGTCGGTGAACGGGCGCGGTGGAGGGGGAGAGGGGCGGGGAGAGGAGCAGGGAGGGTCGGACTCGGATTCGAGTTTGGATCTACATACACCGCTCCCGTGAGTTCCGGTTTCTGGCTCTGAAACTAGTGACGTGCTAACGGTTCTGGTGCCAGACACCTTATGCTCCGTGAAGGCATGCTCTCCCCGCACTCGAAGCTGCTCCCGTTCGGCGATCGAGAGCGGGAGACGCCCTCGTTGAACTCGCGGTTGTCTGTGATTTCGACGGGCTCAACTATGACTGCCGTCACTACTGCGTCGGCCGCGACGAATGTGAGCAAGCTGAGCGGCAAGTCTGGGCCACCCAAGGACAGGCGGGATACGCCCCGGAGACGCGTTAGGCACCGCGATGGGAAGCTGCTCAAGGGTGGTATTGGGCTGACTACTGGGTTGGGGTGGAGTGACAGGTGGGTTTTTGTCCTGCATGTTCTGCCTGTCGCTGACAGTCGATGCTACAGCGAAGACGAAGACGCACCGTCGGAACTGACTCGACGACTGTCCTCGTTGGCCCTCTCCCGTCGCTCCTCCAACGCGTCCGTCAACTCGGCTTACTCCTCTGCGTCTGCTCCTCGTGCACGCGCAGCGTCGGCCAGCGGCTCCGTGTTCTCGTCCTACGCAGGCTCATCTAGACGCACCTCTCAGCTGTCGAGAAACTCGTCCTTTGCCCGCGCATCCACGTATTCCAGCGCTAGTGCACCTGCGTCCAACCATCCGCTTTCCCGGTCGATCAGCTACTCTGTTCTGAGAGAAGACAGTGAAGAGGATGACGTTGACGAGTTTGGCGCTGTCTCTGGGAGGACGAGCAACAGCAAGAGCACGAGCGTTGTCGAGGGCAAGGGGAAGGCTATGGGTGGCAAGGCCAGCACTATGCCCGCCAGGACGCCCTCTAGCGCGCGCAAAACCCAATCGGGAACGCTTAGTCCTCCTCCGCAGCCGTCGGCGCGGCCGCCTTCGAGGACGATGCAGACGCCTAAAAAGTCGCAGGGCTCTTCGAAGAGCTCGAGTGCTGTTGCAGAGGAGCAAGATCGCCAGCGAGGGCTCACGAGGACTCCGTCGTTTGCTGCTGCTGAGCTGATGTCCAAGTATGCGGAGAAACCTGGTGCATCGTCGTCTTCTGCTACTCCCAAGCCTGTGCCCTTTCCAGTCGATCACGACAGGACGGCCTCTCCGCTTCCGCCTTCCGATAAAGCGGGTAACACGCGCCCCTCTACGAGCAGCGTACACTCTGCTGGTTCGAATGGCCTTACCACCTCCAAGAGCGCGTCTGCTCTTTCTGCGTCTACTTCCAAGCCGGCATCGCACGAACCAGCGACGCATGGCAGTGGTCTCAAGACACCACGCAAGTACCCGAGCACCCAAGGTCTCCGCAATAAAACGAGCATGACGTTCTCTGGTGTTCCCGCTCCTTCGTCGATACCTGGTGCGGCGCCCCTTGGTGGCGTATCGAGGCCTCGTACAGGCTCGAATGCTAGTCTTGCCAGGTCGGTTGGGCCAGGTGTTGGTGCGATGAACGTTAGAGCCGTACGAGGGACGGGCGCCGGCGAGAGTCGCTCCGAGGTTGGGGCTGTGATGCGCAAGGCGTCGAATACGTCTGCCTCCTCGTCTAGTTCGCTCGGCAAGTCTGGCGGTTCGTCGATTGCGCAGGTTCTCAACGGTGGTACGAGCGCGAACGGACGATCGACACCTTCGACTGGTCTGCGTATGCCAGGGACCAAGATGCCCGGTACACCTGCCAAGGCGCCGGCGGGAGTTATGTCTCGCCCGCCCTTGCGTACTGCTAGCCTGGGTACGGGCGCGACATCCGTGGTCATGTCCAAAAGCACTTCGTCGTCTTCGTCGTCGTACCACACGCCTACTGCCGAGTCGGCGTCTGTGCCCGTCTCGCCTACGTCGAGCGTGCGCCCGCTTCGCCTTCTCCAGCCTGGCGAGCAGGCGCCGAAACACGGTAGCGTGCTCGCGTACAACCGCAACGTGCACGAAGCCCAGCGGCGCGCGCACCAGTCGCTCGGCGCGAACGGCGCGGCTGTCTCGCGCACGCCGAGCGCCTCGTCCGCTGCTAGTTCCACGACCGCGTCTGGGGCGCCGTTGCATGGGATTCTGAAGAGCAGCTCGACGGGCGCGGGGTATTCGGGGCGGACGACGCCGACGAGTCCGCGCGAGGGGTATTCGGGTGTTGGTACTGGGCTTAGGAAGCCGAGGACGGGGACGGGGATGGTGTATAGGAGTTCGATGGCTGGGGGTGCTGTTAATGGGGGCTCGGGAAAGGGAGTGGGAGGGTTGAGTGCGGGAGGGGAGAGGGCGAGGGTGGGGAGCGGGGCGAGTGGGGTCGGAATTGCGCTTTGAGCATGGGTTCATCGTGTGTTCTTGATCAGCGCTGTGTTCGTGTCTTTCTCGTTCCCTGGTACGTGCGGTGTTGTTTTCGCTTCGCGTCCATCACTTCTGTTTATTCGTTCATGTTCCGTGTCCATGTGTCGCCCACCTTCATTATTGGTTCCCCCGTTTATCTGCATACGCACGTTACCGTATCACGCTCCCAGGCATTTGGTGTTTTCTTTCTTGTCTTTCTCAGTTCTTCTTTATCTCGTCGTCGGCTTATACCCTCCCCGTTTGAGTATCGCTATTTTGGAGCCTTTGGAACTTGTTTTCATGAACATACTGCCTACACCCACACATTCGTTGATTTTTTATTGATTCAATTTGTACGTTATCTCTGTTCCTTCGGTCGTGGATATATGTTACTTTTTCCTTAATTATTATGGCGACTCAGCCAAGAATGCCTTCCACTCTGACCCCAAGAACACTGTATTCAACACCAAGCATCTTTTTAGACGCAAGATGGACAAGACTGAAGTAAAGCGTGACATAAAAAACTGGCGCTTCAACGTCATCAACAATGGTGGCAAACCCGTCATCTTTGTCAATGACAAGGGTGACACTCACAAGCTGTTTACTCCTGAGGAGATCTCTGCCATGGTTCTTACCAAGATGAAGGAGACCACCAAGGCTTACCTCAGTTACCTTGGCGAGAAGCTCACCCACGCCATCGGTACTGGCCTTGCTTGTATGTTTTCTCTATACACTTCACGTATTTGGATCTGACGTCTCATGATAGACATGATAGATGTCAACAATGCTCAGCGTCAAGCTACCAAGGATACCGGTATCATTGCCGGCCTTGGGTCTTTGTTGCGTTGACTTGCGAATGGTGTAAATGAATTTGCCTTGTGTGTGGTGAAAACTTGTGCCAGTGGTCAAATCTCAGGTAAGCCGCCCACCACAGCTGGCTGTCTGGCACTGAACAACACCACCCTCAAGTTGGCAGACGTCTCGACTCCAACTTTGACTCCAGAAATATACTGTGGTTTATGGTGTGCTGAGCCAGATAAGACTTGGAACTTACGGTTCCTGTGTGCTGGTCAAACACGCTGGCTGAAATGAGGGAAGTGCAAAGGGATGGGCTGAACGGGATATCCGTTCCTCTCATTTTCTCATTTCCAATGCCAACGAATACTTTGTTAGCATTTAGCCATCTCGGCTCTTCATCTAGCCCAAATATCACACGGTTTGGTACGGTAAAATTGGCTCGTAGACACAGGATTATTTTGTTGTTATTTGGATCGCTTTTACAACGCTGTTGTCGGATAATTTCTAGCGGCGCAAAGAGTACATGGTGTTCCTGATATTGTCACATTTATTTTCTCTGCAGTGCAATTCTTTTGAACCGTTGAGGCAACGTACATAGCAGGCAATCTCGATACCACTTACCCACAGGATGCATTTAATTCCATCGCATTGGAAACAACTTTACCAATGCACAGGCTATCAGTCGACGGCGTCAGTTATCAAGGTAGGGCGACACAAGACAACGGAAGTAGACGCACCTTTGCAGTCGCCCAGTGGTCAAAGCAATCTTATCCGCATCAAGAATCACAATCCAAGAGACAAAAACGAGCCCCAAAGCCGCAGAAAGAGTCGCAAACTGGTATTGAGTGTGGGGGTAACGAGACAGGAAAGGAGTCACAGATCAGTCAAGGTCGAGAGTCGATTTGCCATGCCTTAACGTAAAGGGCCATTAGCTACGAGCATGATACATAGGATAAAGACAAAA
This sequence comes from Coniophora puteana RWD-64-598 SS2, assembly GCF_000271625.1. Taxonomy (NCBI): domain Eukaryota; kingdom Fungi; phylum Basidiomycota; class Agaricomycetes; order Boletales; family Coniophoraceae; genus Coniophora; species Coniophora puteana. The sequence goes on from NW_006913075.1 coordinate 187,679, forward strand.
GAAAGAGACGAACCTAGGCAGCCAAGAATGCCTGAATGTCGTCCCAGTAGAGGCTCGCACCTGGGTACTTTTCACGCACGAGCTCCCAGACCCATTCGAAGACGGTAGAGTAGGTGATGTCCGAGCCATCGGTTCCCTTGTTAGACCCACCGGTGAGCAACGAAATGAACTCGCCCTTGGGGGAGACAATGATGGACCCAGAATCGCCTCCCTTGGAGAAGGTGCCAGCCTCTTTCTCATGAGGGAGAATCGGCAGCTCGATAGACTCTAAATTGCCCGTAGGGAAGTACCTACGAACGAAGGACATAAATCTGCTGACTGTGCCCACGGTAGTATTAGTAGTGAAGCCGCGCTTAATAGCACGACGAATGAGGTCGCCTTCGGCGTTCTTATCGTCGGGGGTGCTGATCTGCTGGGCGGTGAGGATGTTTCGGAGAATAAGGAGGCCGTCATCTGGGTAATTAAAGGTTGATTGAACATCGTCGCGTTTATACAACAACGCCTTCAGCTTCGTAGAAGTGTACTCAGGGCCTAGATGGAAAGAGACAGACAGAGGTAAAGTTCAGATGAGCGCATTCCATAAGACAGAATTAGCACCGTACCAAGACTAAGCACATTCCCGAGCAGATGCATGAACCTTTCCTTATGCAACTGGACTACGCAAAGGTCGCGAGTATACTGGTGAGGAGCAACACCAACTCCAATTGGGGGTGCCCAGACGACGTGGCCTATGACGCGCTGCGTGGTCTTACCCCAGCGTTTCCTAATGTCCACATAGAAGGCCCTGAGCTCGTCAATCCTGGCGCGGAGCCTGACGCGCTCGGCCTCGTATGCATCGAGCTCAGTCTGCGACTGTGGGAGGTTGGGTCTGAGCGTCGGGATTTTCTTCTCGATAATGTTGATGGAGTCCTGGAGCGTTTTGATATGGGCCTGGATGGAATCCACATAGTCCGTGAAGGCAGGGTTGCCCATCAAAACGACCTGTATCTTCGCTTCAGAGCCTGAAGGACCTGAATCAAGAAGCTCTTAAAATTGTCAAAGGATAAACCATAAAAACGCACTGTCGAAATTGAACTCGTCGTTGCCCTCATCGGCAAGGAACAGGTTGTGCCGGACGGTGATGGCATAGAGAGTGTTGTCAACGTGGAAGTAGGGGCCCATAGTGCCTTGCATTGTTGTCTTGAGGCCGGCGATGGGGAGGCTGAGAGCAACGGAGACAGGGTCGATGAAATCCCTGCGATGGCTGACGATACCAACTGGAGCAAAGAGGGCTGGTCCAGTGGAGGACTTGGGAACTGTCTCGCGGAACGCGATATCTATATTAGTGACATCGAGCTCGGCGAGGAAGGCACGGATGTCTTTGGTGGCGTCGAATGCAGTGGCAGCGGTAGTATTGGGGGTTACGCCTACCCAGATGGTTGGGTTGCTGTAGTGACGCACACCGTCCTCGACAGGCTTGATAGGTGAGATAGAGTCGTAGTCGAAGTCTTCTTCATCGGAGTTGTCCTCTCCCTCGCCCTCGTCAACCTCGATCACCCCGTCCTTCTTGACGAGCCAGGTGAATCGAACAAAGTCGACACAAGTGGTCTTGATCCTCTTATCGTCGAGGAGCTCGACAACCTTGGGACGAACGTTAGTTAAGATATTGTTGCATAACGCGAACAAGGAACACGCACTTTATCCCGGATCCTTTCCCATGAGACATCCTGGCTGAACTCGTACTCATCTGGAACGGCGACTAGGCGCATGAGTCGCTTGTATTCCTCAGGGCCAGTCGGTTCCTCGTAGACGTCGGAAGAATCTCTGTAAATGAGCTTGGGCCCGCGACCGTTTTCACGGAGACCAGCGTAGTAGAGATGTGCTTCCATCCTGGACGGCTCATGGGTGGTTTCCTGTCGATTGTTACGACTCGTTGGATCTCGGGTACCAGCAGGTTTTGGCTCGAAGCACTCTGGATTAAGCTGGCTGACTGTAGGCTCGATACTCACGGTGAGACCAGACACGGGCGAAACGCAGTGAGTTCTTCTCCCTGGCGCGTCCATCTCCAACTTCGATGCCCCTCCACTCTACCGCATTCACCAGAGAGGCTTCACGATGCACGTGCACAGCTGGGTGTATATTCTCCGTGCGCTCCGGGATATCATCTATTTGATAAGCAAAAATGGTGTACTTGGGGCTGCTTTGAACTTCGGGATCGGTTTATCTCCCCCATCAACCTTCGTTTCTTCACGTCGTGGGTTTGCGCCGGGTACTGCCAGGTTCACAGGGCGACGAGAATACACGTTGAATGTTGAAACGGGTGGACGGGCACCGGCTTCGGAGCAGTCGAGCATAACATGTTCTGACATACCGGGCCCATTTTGGGCCGCAAAGGAAGCGTTACTAGGAATAAACCAAGGGGTCTGTAGATGTTTCCGGCAGTCGATCATAAAGAGCTAAACCTGCTGGCCAAATGGCTTTTAATCCTCAGCCCCTCTGGTTTTACTTCTCAGTTCTCAGCCACTGTGTCCTCCATTCTCGAGAGCCTTCCACCCATTTCACTTAACGGCCTGCGTCCGCTGGACGTCGCCATTATCTCGCTTGGTGTCTGGCTCCTGCTCAAGGTCGCCCGCACCACTCGGCGGCGTCTGGTGGCTACCAGACTCAGGGGCCCTCCTCGGGCTAACTTCTTCCTCGGCCAAGGTCATGTCATTGACAAGAGCAATGATAGCAGCGACGCTGGCCCGCTTTTCGAGGCCTGGGAGCAAGAATATGGATCTGTTTACTCTGTCCCGTCGACCATCGGGATAGCCAGGATCGTGTTGTGCGACCCCAAGGCTGTCATGCATTTCTACCAGTATGAAACGCTGCGGTATGACAGGTCTGAGGTCGACAAGCATATACTTAAGACTATGGTGAGTTATTGTGTTACACTGTATGACATGTGGATCCCAAGAGGCTAACCAATGGCCGCGAACATAGCTAGGAAAGAATGTCCTCCTCGCCATCAAGGACGAACACAAACGGTTTGTGCTACGGGTCTTTCGCTGTCAAATAGGTGCTCATTCATAAAACAGCCAACGCAAGGCAATGACTCCGGCTTTCAGCAATGCCGCTATTCGCAACGTCACGAGCACGTTCTACGACTCTGCTTACAAGGTTCGTCCAATGCTTGTATTATGCTGCTCTCCGTTATTTATCTCCCACCTGGCAGGTTGTTGAAGCCTGGTCGGACATTCTCGAGTCTTCAAATGACAACATCATCGAAGTGCAGGGCTGGATGAGCCATGTCTCGTGAGCACGTATAATCCATGTTTATACCCTTTTCTAACACGTCCTCTAGTCTCGACTCTATTGGAGTTGCCGGCTTCTCACATAACTTTGGGACGCTGGACGGCAAGCACTCCGAAGTGGCCGCTATCTTTGACAAGTTTGCCACGAGCAAGCCATCGCTTCTCTTCAAGATGAGTAGCCTCCTCGGGCTCATCTTCCCGGCGCTCATGAAGCTGCCGACGGCTCGAGGGGGCCTCCATAAGGAGCTCAACAACGTTCTCGGCGTCGTTGCGCAAGCCTTGATCGAACGCGTGCGCAAAGAGAAGGCGGGATTGACCAAGGGTCAGGACGATAACTCAGTCATTGGACTGCTCAGTGAGCTCGCCTTCCCTTGCCGCCGGCTGTAAGCGCTGAGAGTATTCTTGCAGTCAAGGCAGAGTCTCCTGGAGCGGAGCTGTACATGTCGGAAGATGAGGTCCTTTCACAAATCAAGCTACTACTGGTCGCTGGCTACGAGACCACTTCAAGTGCGTTGAACGATTTCTGTGCTGAGCGATTAACTGATAAACATTCTTTACAGTCAGCTTATCTGTAAGTGGTCATGGAAATTGAGTTTGGAGAAACATTGATTTTCCTGTAGTGGGCACTCGCCGAGCTCGCGCGGAACAAAGACATCCAGGATAAGCTCAGAGATGAGCTTTCTCAGTTTGTTGGCAAAGACCCCACATACGAGCAGCTCAACAACGGCTTGCCATATCTCGATGCTGTCGTCCTTGAGACGCTCAGAATCCACTCACCGGTGCCTGACACTACGCGTCTCGTGAGTGTATAGTTGAAACTGCTAAATACCATAGAGCGCTAACGTCAACCTCCGACGGATTTGTAGGCCGCCGAGGACGATGTCATCCCGCTCAGCGAGCCCATCGTGGACGCATCTGGCAAGTTATGCGATCACATCGTAGTCGCGAAGGGTTCCCAAGTGACCGTCTCGATTCACTATGTCAACGGCTCCGAGAAGTTCTGGGGTCCTGACGCGAAGCTGTTCAAGCCCGAGCGGTGGCTCAACCCGGATGGGCTTGAGGCGCGCGCGAGGGAGATCCAGGGACACAAGCACCTACTCGTGTTCGCGGATGGCCCGCGGATTTGTCTGGGAAAGGCGTTCGCACTCTCGGAGTTTAAGGCTGTCTTGTCGACGTTGGTGAGGAACTTTGAGTTTGACATGCGTGATGCGAAGGCAGAGGTTGAGGTTGCGAATGGGTTCCTGCCGCGGCCGAGGATTGTTGGCGAGCAGAAGGTTGATCTGCCTCTGCGGGTCACTCGGCTGTAGAGTTCTTTCTGTGATGAACATCGTTAGCACCGTTCTGTGCACATTCTGGCTCATATCTACGGACACTACTGGTCCTGTGACTACCCCTTATGCCGATTACCCCGTGACGCCTCCTTTGGTTTATTAGTCTCTAAAAATTGTACAGTGGCCTCTGTGAATTTGATCTTTATTCTTGAAGCGCGTCGAGTGCAATTTATGGCCTTGCAACCTATCCTTCATATTTACCACGAACCGAGAATTTGGGACCAACAGGGGCATTATTCGAATATGGAAGTGAAAGGAGCCATGCTTCTGTCACCATCGTCATGAGGCGCCTATTGAGGTCTGCGTCCCATCGACTCGGACGAGCTGGCTCTCCTTCATCTCCACACCGCCATGCCCTAGCCGTCCGATTATATGGAACATAACCTTCAAGACTAATCTGATGACGAGGGAGGAGAGAGCGACTCCGGAGATAGCGACGACGCGAGCCATGGCAGTGGCAGCGAGGCTGACAGTGGTGGAAAATGCGACGGCAGCAACGACGGAAAGGGGGACGGCAGAGAGGAAGATGGAAATGGCAGCGGTGGGGAGGGCAATGATAGCGGTGGGGAGGGCGATGACAGTGGCGGGGAGGGCTATAAAAGGGCAGAGGATGGCGAACACGACGACGAGGCCGACGACGGCAATGAAGAGGGGGATGACTACGGTGAAAAGGGTGACACCGGTGATGAAGATGAAGAGAGTGAAGGCAACAATGAAGGAGGTGAGGAAGTGGGGGATCATCCAGACGACGGGCACCGAGCGAAAGCTCCAGAGGTATGAAACGAGAGACAAAAGAAGACGATATTGCTGGCGAGTCGATGGACCAAGCTTCTCAATGGATCAAGCTTCAAGTACGGCCAGAGGACGATGAAATGGACGATCGCCCGATATAACCCCAAATGATGAGGAGCTAGAACCCTCAGGTGCACGGTCGACGTACAAGGCTACAAAGCCAATTCTGACGCTGGAGCGGGCGGTAACGCAGGTGAGCGCTCATCAGAGTTTATTCTCGATTTTCGGACGTTGAACATCAAATGAAGGCGAAGTGTCTCACCAGAGGCGGGATGCAGCCAGTGATGCGCCCCCTAACAATGTCAGCGAGGGGCACTCGAACGAGAACTAACCAGCTGGGAAGAAGCGGAGACTCTGGGGGCCTTTCCAGGCTTAGAGCGTGCGTCAGTCTTGGATGGAGTAGAGCTAGTGATCTGTAACAGGACAGGGGCAGTCACAAACAGAAGACAATAGTGATGACACGTTATGTAACGTTTCGACGCGTTTTAGTACGCGTTGTTGACGCGTCGTCTTCATCGTCACCTTCAATCAGGTTAGAAACTATAGAGTCAGCTTCGCCTACCCTGCACCTCCATAGTCTTCGAGGACCTTCCATCCAACATCACACAAGGTATCGTGGTCCTTTCCTGAACTTTGTTAATACCATAACTGAGGTTATGTCGCTTAGACCTTGCGAGGCGTAACTCAAGAGTTTCCCTAAACGTGTTGGACTGCCTCGACTTGCAACGTGTTCAAAGTCGTTCCCTCTCGCCATGAAGAAGGAGAGAGCTCCCCGCGCGGAACGATTCCTGATACGTTGTGATCGCGAACGTCAGTATAGTTCCCTTGATGGTTCCATCCCTTTACTCCGCTTGAATACACGTTTGCTAATCCTTTGGTGCCCCATACACGGCCAAGCGAGCCGAAAACGAAAACTAGCATTGCTACCGAATATAATTACCATATCCAGATTCGCTTCGGTGACACATCGTGCCGAGCTTGCGGAGACAGCCATATTTAGTATCGTGGGACGAGCATGATCGGCATATCCGCCAAGAATGCATTTGTCACATTCGGTGAACTTCGTCGTGAAGTGGCAGCGATTTGCCGCAGGGACGAGGACGAAATGCAATGGTAACATTGTCGATGCATCGGATGGTCATGACGGCTCCATATGACCATGTCATATTGCAACGTGGTGTGGTCCAGATCATGAGAATATTCGGGTCTATTCGCCAGCATGTGTGGGCATCAAATATCGCTGGGATATATGTTAAGGCCCAAGTGTGCCGGACCACAGCAAACGACTTTTCAAGTGCGCAAACACTCTTGGGCAAGCACGTACACAAATTCTATCAGACGTAGAC